>NC_041336.1:17975736-18275736 GCF_004354835.1 Perca flavescens | reverse complement strand
CACACATCTACGCCATATCAGAGGCCGCCTATCGCAGCATGCTACAAGGTACTTATAACTATCTGTGACCTGCGACCCTTGACTATTACTGACACTATAGCTAACCCATACATGTGCTATCAGCTCAGCTGGCCTAGAACATGGTACTGAAACCTGTCTATGATCTTTGGTCGCTAAGCCACACCATGAACGCTATTTGAAGGTGTGGTATAGTCTTGACTTGTGGCTGTTATCAAAAGCCTTAAAAGTGAAAACAAATAGGCAAGATGGTATTTTCAGGTGTGGCACTCCTTGTCCCAGTGATATTGTATATTTGTTGTGGTGATGATAGTTATAGACATTGATAGACATTGCGTAACAGACATTTTTAGGCCCTACCTGTCATGTTGAGCTCATGAGAAAGAATTCCAAGCAACCATTTCAAAGCAGTTACAGGGCGATTGAGCAATGTCTCTGTCTCTTTGTGTCTATGTATTCGCCACCTCCCGTCCCCCCCAGGTTAGGTTGTAGGTGTGTTACCACAGTGATTGAACCTGTAGGACCAGTATGAATTCTTATAGACTGAATGTGTGGGAATCTTAAATAACACTAGGTAATGTTGCAAACAATGTCCACCCATTGAATAACAGTGTCGTGTGGTTTTAGCAGCCTGGAGAGGCCAGTTCAGCTGGTGACCTGCTTCTCTCTGCAGTGCTAATTAGTGTCGGAGTGACTGACATGTTGAGAGTCAAAGCACAGTCAAATTTATACACAGGAGCAGTGGGCTAGAGGGCTAGTGCCACATATAATCTAGATATTAGCCATCAAAACTTGTGGTGTGAGTGTATATGGAGGCTTCCAAACAGTGGCGGTTCTACATTGAAGTACACCCTGGGCGAGAGACCCCCTTTGTTGACAACAAAAGACCAAAGCTGTCTCTTAATACTTTCCAAAATTCCTAAGCCCATTTATTTCTACTGAAAACGTCAATCTTTAACATGTGTATAGGATGTGTGTTGATTGGCCTGGGGGTTAAAGAATCGATTTTAAATTTTCCAAGTCCGTCTTAAAACAATTTGTAGTAAATGAATGCACCTTGATTTACGTATTTACATGCACTGTAGCTACCTGTAGTATGTACAGTATGACCTGTGTACTACTAGCTAATCACTTCCTATCAACATGCTGCTGGTTGATGTGTTCTTAATAAGATGTTGCTCATTAATGTGTTTTTGGAGGAAGAAGCTTTATCAGGCTGTGGTTTGGGTCTTTAATGGGATTTATTGATAAAAAAAAAAAGTACAGACTATCACCAGCCTTAACCTCTAATCGATTTAGTAGTTTTTTAAAGACAGAAAATACAGATTACTTTGTTGCTGCATTATAACATCACAATCACTATATTTGACTACAATATTCCTAAAAGCATGTTTTGGGTGTATTTCAATATGGGGGTAATACTCAGGTGTCCACTTGTATATAAATTACGTGAAAATGTACCCCAGCACATACAGTAATGCTATGCGAAGTCCCAAACTGGACACATCCGAGAGTAACTTTTTTCATGTAAAATGTGAATATTTCAATGGATATTCCAAATATAACCTATTTAAGACTTAGCCTATAAGGAACTACTGTATGTGTGGAGCTAATTCTCTGCTTTGGTAGGACACACACACACACGCACACGCATCCCGAGCATGTGCCCGCGGCCGCGTGCGTCGCTCCTCCTTGTGAATCCTAAATAGCGCGGAGCTATATGGAATCGCAGGGTGTCCGGTGCCAGACTGGAGCAAAGACCACTGTAGGAGCCGTTAGCGCGGATACAACTGCCCACCGGCCTGGGAGTGCACCATCCCTTTATCACTATTAAATCACTGTTCTTTATTATCAACGTTTCATTCCTTTGAAGACATTTCAGAGCAGCATTGTCTTTTTTTTTTTTTTTTTTTTTTTTTTTTTTTTTTACCAAGTCTGTTTCAGCCCCCCCTCCCCTTTCCCCTTCCGCCAATTTAACAATTCCCCACACAGTGAAATGATAGATAATAGATAACCGCTTTGCGGCGCAGAGGATTTGTTTTGTTATTTTAAGTGCTCGTGCCGCCCCCATGTGTCATGAAAAAATGTCGCCCTGGGCAGCTGCCCACTTCACCCGTGCCAAGAAACGCTACTGCTTCCAGAGCATGTCATGCCTGGTTAGTGTCCGGTGGAGGCTTGGTTTAACATTAGCCAACCACTGGCATTATAACCTCCTACACTTCCATACAGCACCTTGCAGTGTGTTTATTTTTTTTATTTTTTTAAAGGAATCATATGTCAACATGCGTAGACCTTCAAATATGCAGAGTTGGGATCCTTGTAGCTGTTTGATGATGACTTGTCAGCCATGGAATAAACCACATGTTTAACACTCATCTTTATGTCACTCACTTGTCCTTGCATTGTTTTTTCTTTCACAGACAGAGAAGATCAGGCAATCCTCTGCACGTAAGTAGTCAGCTGCACACCAGTGTGTCTTTCTGTGAATGCTTTGTACTTTGCCGTAAGGAAAATCTCTGGGTCACATTGAGACTGTCTGCCTTTATTGGAGTGTTTGTGCATGTATGGGTCTGGTGTTCTCTCATGTGCCTTCATTTGTGTGTGTTGGAGCCTTCATGCACATATTCATGTAATTGTAACCTATTCATCTTTCAAACAAATGTGGATCAATTAAGATTGTTTTTATTCAAATGTCGCACAGATCGAATTACTTTTCCCAGTTGTGTGAAAAGATTTTTTCTGGGGGGGAAAAATAACACAATTAAAGGGTACTCCACTGTGCTGACTGCTATCTTTCTCTTATTCGTCTCTATGCAGCTAATAATAAATCTACAGTTCTGCCTTTTAACACTTTTTGGCCTTTCTAACCGTATTTCCATGATTACGTTTCTTGCATTGGTATCATTTGTTGCAGAAATTCCTAGTTCACGTGTGATATTAATTGTTGTTGTAATGTATAAATGCAGGACATATCAATGTTCACACTGATATTCTTTATGGGCCATTCTCAAACATGAATTGAAAGAAAAATCACATCTTAGCAAAAGGTCAGGCCTGTAATGTTTATACCCATGGTTTGTCTACCTACCTGCTTGCCTGAAGGCCTGCCATCCTTCTCCCTGTCATCATGTCTTCCTGTCAGACTCTTCCTGTCATTGTCAAGGATCCCACTTTAGGCTCATCTTGAATCAGTGTTTTTAGGATGAGGCGTCTGCTTCTTTTAGATCTTTTACTGCTGCTATTTTCACTCCTTTGTCCTTCGTTCTTCTCCAAAACCAACAATACTGACACGGCCTGTATCCTCCACACCTGCTTTCTGTTTAGACCTGTGGCTTTGAATGCACTGCATAGGCTCTATATTTATTGGTGTTATGAATGAGTTTTTGGCCACTTCTTCCTGTGTGTTCTCTCTCTTTAAAATGCTTATATATACCATTCATAGTTGAGGCTATATGTGTTTGTAATGGAGCTAGTGTAAAAAGAATAGTGATTCTTTGTGTACATGTGTGTTCCTTACTTGTGTGTGTGTGTGTGTGTGTGTGTGTGTGTGTGTGTGTGTGTGTGTGTGTGTGTGTGTGTGTGTGTGTGTGTGTGTGTGTGTGTGTGTGTGTGTGTGTGTGTGTGTGTGTGTGTGTGTGTGTGTGTGTGTGTGTGTGTGTGTGTGTTCCAGAGGGGAGTCTGGAGCTGGGAAAACGGAGAACACTAAGAAAGTCATCCAGTATTTGGCTCACGTTGCCTCTTCCCATAAGGGCGGCACTCTGGGTAGGAACAAGGAAGCTGTGCAGGTACGTCACAGAAGAGACACCACAGAAGTACAAATAAAATAAGAACAGCTGGAAAAAAAAAAAACATACAAAGAGAAAAAGAGAAAAAGGGCCTTCCAGATATATTAAGAATGAGGAATAACAAGAAAGATGGGGAAGGTGCAGAAGTGAGGAAAGTGTGTTGATGGGGAAACAGATTAAGGATAAGGTAAACAACTATGAAGTAGGATGAGACTGTAGGAAGCTAACATTAAATTGTTTAATCACTAATTCATGTAAGAGTGCTTCTAAAACGTATCGAACTTGACTACATGCTAAATAGCTGTACAGTATGTCAATCCTGTGTACACGGTTTATAGTTGTTTTGCTGTTACTCTTGGTCAGTGCACTTCATCCGTGTTTTGTTTTTTTATGTTGCCAGAACTTCTGCTCTTGACATATTTTATTTTTTTAGAGATTTATTTGCCTTTTTATTTGACAGAAGACAGTTTAGAAATGGGGGAGAGAGAGAGATGACATGCAACAAAAATCCCAAGGCTGCCAAAGTGCTCCATGCCCTTGACATTTTAAGTCACTTTGCAGTTTTTTGACCAATATACCTCGAACGTGGGCAGAATGTTGTAGTTGTAACTTTGATGTGTTGCAATCTGGTATTTCCATAAAGGAATAGTTCAACATTTTGGGGAAGTGTGAGATGAGAAGATGCCACTCTCATGTCAAATCTGGAATCGGGGCGATTAGCCTAGCTTAGCATAAAGACTGGAAGCAGCGGGAGACAACAAGCCTGGCTCATTTCAAAGTCAATGAAAAAATATGCTTACCAACATGCATAAAGCTCACAAACACATTGTTTCTTGTTTGCTCACAAACACATTGTTTCTTGTTTGTCCACAAACAGAAATGTAAAAATGACAGTTTGGATTTTTATGTTCTGTAACTATTTCTTGGTGTACAGCCAGCCTCGGAGTCTTGTCGTCACAGTGATGTTGGATTGTGCTCATTAGTGAGCTTTAGATGGTAGACCGTTGTTGAACTTTGGACAAAGCCAGGCTAGCTGTCTCCCCCTGCTTCCAGTCTTTACGCTATGCTATGCTAAGCTAAACTAATCGCAGCCCTTCTCCAATGCTGTACTTAGCGCACAGACAAGAGAGTGGTATCAATCATCTAATTTCACATTACGATAGAAAATGAATAAGCGTACTCCCCAAAATGTTGAACTATTCCTTTAACCTAATTACCTTTTGTTGCAGTGTTTTCAGTGGTGATTTAGTTTAAAGGTACTGCTCTCTTGTACCTCAATCACATCCCTTTCCTCTTTATTTATTCATAATGACTGGTTTTTATTATTATAAGACATGGGTTTTCCTGCGGGTACAATTCATTTGTATCTTATCTCACCTTGGGGTGTCTCAATCTGTCCTCTTTTACTGCATTTTCCCAGCAAATTTTCTTACCTTCCTTCCTGCACTTCTTTCCCTTCATTCTCCTCTCTCTGCATTGCCCCTCTCACTTTCCTGCATGTTCAGATGGACGGCTCTCGGTCCTTAACAAGAGGCAGTACTTTGGTGAACAGGGTAAGTTTACTTTATCCTTCTGTCCTGTCCTGTGCTTTTGTCCCGTCCTATTTCCTCTTGAATGAACTCTATAATGATACTGACTAACCAACAGAGTAACCTTAAACCTTTAACTGTCAGCGCTGATGTGGTGCATCATAGCAGTCAAGCCTTATACAGTATATTTGATTTTGCTTGTTTGTATATCTTTATTTGTTGTTGTTATTGTTGTCTTATTTGTCTTTTTTTGTTTGTTCGTTTATCCCATCCATATGGTCACCCATCCACCCATTCTCCTCCCACCTAAAACTTCATTTTTTCCCCCCAAAATTCGCCAGAGTATGCAATATGTGAGTATGAAAGTATTTAGACAACTTGGGGTTTATTCATTGTGGGTCACATTTTGTAGAAACTTTCCATGTAGAATATTAACCAGAGCTGAATGATTGTCTTGATACATAACAAGAATCATGTTTTCTGTACATAGTGCTTTTTGTTTTTGTTTTTACTATTTATTTTTTATTCATTTTAAATGAACCATGGCTATGGAGTTTTGGCATGTTTTATTCTATTCTTCTCAGTTGGCTGAGGGTTGGCTTCCCATTTCCCAGTGACTTATAAATGCCACAGGTTTTTACATACCTGTAGAACTATGAGGCATTTCTGCTGTAGAGGTGGTTTACATCACATCAACCATTGTGTGCGTGGGTGTGTGTGTGCGTGCCTGTGTGCGTGCCTGTGTGCGTGCGTGTGTGCGAGCGCATCTTGCTCTTTGTCTGTTTGTGTATCTGTGTTGGCTTGTCTGCATTCCTTGACAGCATTTACAGTTTTACCACCTCCTGTAGCTACAGTACTCCCATCACTGGCTGCTGCTGCTGCTGCATCAACAGCTGCTGCACTGGCAATGCGACAGCCACAGTAATGCATTGCAGCTAGCAAGAATCAGCCTATATGTAGCTTGTGTATGATGTTAGCATCTAAATCTGCAGCTTCCCTCTGCCCTTGTTTTTCTACAACAGTGGTTCTCAAATGACTCTTGTTAGTTGGTTTCTAGAGATTGCCTTTTAATAATATAGATTACATTTTAATTAATTAAATATGAAAGATTATTGATGCCCTTATTATTGACTGCTTAACTAATGAGGGACTATTACTCTTATTGATGTTGAGAATCATTTGTTCCTGGGTCTGGGGATGTTGCGTGTTTGGGGATGCTATTTTGGGCCCTAAAAAAATGCACCATTTTGTGTCACTGCTCTTCAAGGATGAGTAATGCTTTTTCTGTTTTACATAACAGATCAGTAGTTACTCCAAAGAGAGCAAGAATATATGGTGCATTTTAGTAGGTAGGCCTATGGAAGTCTCTTGTTGAGGCTGTTGGCCTTGTTGTGCTGTGAATCTGATCTGACGTCTCCTGTGTGTCTCAGGGCGAGCTGGAGAGACAGCTGCTGCAGGCCAACCCCATACTGGAGGCCTTCGGCAACGCAAAGACTGTCAAGAACGATAACTCCTCTAGATTTGTAAGACCAGACAAGATACATTGTACAAACAGATAATGTTTATTACCTCCTGAATATATTGTCAATATCATTAGTTTGATAATGTAATGCAGAACTGAAACATAAAACCACTTTTTTTCTTCTTCAGGGTAAATTCATCCGCATCAATTTTGATGTGGGGGGGTACATTGTTGGTGCCAACATCGAGACCTGTATCCTTTCACATATCTTCAAAGTTTTTGAAAGATGAATACACTCTTGCTCTCTAAGCAAGCTGCCTCATTTACAGCATAGTTAGGCGAAAATACTTTGTCCATTTATTGTGACCCTATTGTTAATTTGTAAAAACGTGCAAAAAGAATTGCATCTTTAAAGGTTTGCATGTGTATGTCCATGACCATATAAATCCAGACCTCCTTGAAAAGTCCCGGGCCACCCGTCAGGCCAAAGACGAGAGGACGTTCCACATCTTTTACCAGTTGTTGTGTGGCACTTCAGACGAGACAAAAGGTAAGCTAAAGGACAATATTTGACCAAAGTGTGATAATTGAATACTGCTATACTACAGAACATACTGTTTGTGGGAGCAATCATCGGACAACGTGTTTGTTCCCTTTTTTGACCTTTGGAATGCGCCGTGGTCGACGCGCTTAAACAAGACTCAGAATGACTCCACAGTTTTCTTTTTGTTTTTACGTTTATTTTTCCTTATCACTCAAGCTTCAATGTGATACGTGATTTTGTCTTTTCCACAGAGTAGATAAACTGTCCTTACCAGACGGCGTACAAGCAGTGACAGCAGAGCCAAAATAAAGGACGTAACAAAAATCAACTTTAACTCAATCACGTTCTGTGTAGTACTTGAACAGCGGTCAACAAACCGTATGGCTACAAACCAAAAGGCAACTAACAGAACGACAGCTCCTGGCTTTTATACACCAGCTGAAACAATCACTACCTCAACCAGCTGATTGTCAAAAGGCTGTGACGATATGCCACGCATCAAGATCAATTAACACAAATTACCAATTTCCATCAAGCCTAGTTTACTGCAATTGTCACTGCATCTATGCACAATTTATCAAAATAAAATGTAATATCAAAATCACACTTTTGGCTCCAACATTCCGGCCCCTAATAGTTATGTAACTTCACATGACTATTACAACAAATACAAGCAGAGCCAATACACATGAAAGCATCTACAGTAATTTATCACGATAGCATAAAGCCAAGTCCATTGTGCGGTAATGTCCATCTTTAAGTCCTTTAAGCCTTTTTTTGTTTTTATGAATATACAGTCCATAGTGTGTATGAGTGTGCTTGTGGTGTGAAGTGAAAAAAGGGAAAAAAAAGGGGGGGGAGGGGGGTTACACTTCATTTTGGGCCTCAGCCAGTAGGACCAGTTTAGTGATGGGTCTGCAGAGTTTGCTAGTTTTTGTCACACGCCGTACGAACCCTTTTGAATATGGCAAGACTTGAATGACTTGTCCCATGATCCACGAGCCTCTTAGAGCGGTAACGTCGATGATGAGGACAATATCTCCTGTGACAAAATTTCTTTTATTTTGGTGAAAATGTATCAATGTCATGTAGTAATTCATGCCTTCTCTACTTAAATCTTTCTCTCTGTTTTACCTGTTTTATTCCCATTCCTAGCGGACCTGCTCTTAGGAACTGCTGATGAGTACCGCTTTCTCAGTGGAGGCTCCATCCCTGTTCCTGGTCAGAGCGATTCAGAGAACTTCACCCAGACCATGGACTCCATGGCTATAATGGGCTTCACCCCAGAGGAGTCAATGTGTAAGAGCGGCGATCATACAGAAGATAGAAAGTAGTTTATTTTGTGGTCTATTTTTGATTTTTTAACCCTGCTATAAATCACCTTCCCTCTCCCTGTCTCACCTCTCCTTAGCCATGCTTAAGTTGATCTCTGCTGTGCTCCAGTTTGGGAACATCTCCTTCATGAAGGAGAAGAACCAGGACCAGGCCTCGATGCCAGATAACACAGCTGCTCAGAAACTGTGCCATCTGCTGGGCGTCAACGTGCTGGAGTTCACACGGGCCATCCTCACTCCCAGAATCAAAGTGGGTCGAGAGTATGTGCAGAAGGCCCAGACGAAAGAGCAGGTAACATTTATGTGCAAAGACATTTGTGCTCATACAGATGAATAAGCATTTGTCCCTGTGAAGTGTATCTAACAGCGTATCCTTCTTCCTCTAGGCTGACTTTGCTGTAGAGGCCTTGGCGAAGGCCACATATGAGCGTCTGTTCAGATGGCTGGTCCACAGGATCAACAGGGCTCTGGACCGCAGACAGAGACAAGGAGCTTCCTTCATAGGCATTCTTGATATTGCTGGATTTGAGATCTTCCAGGTTTGTTCATGTGTACTTTTTTGAAGTGTGTTCGGTGTAACACAAGTCACAAACGTTAGGCATAAAAGCGTGTTCTTCCATAGTTTACCTGACATGAATTTATTAATTATCGAGTCTTTGTTTGCTTTCCTAAACCCATGCTTTCCCCTCCTCTGCAGCTCAACTCCTTTGAGCAGCTGTGTATCAACTACACCAACGAGAAGCTGCAGCAGCTCTTCAACCACACCATGTTCATCTTGGAGCAGGAGGAGTACCAGCGCGAGGGCATTGAATGGAACTTCATCGACTTTGGCCTTGACTTACAGCCCTGCATTGACCTCATCGAGAGACCAGTACATATACATACGTTTTTTTTTTTTTTTTTTATAAAGAAGCACACATTATTACCTGTTAAATGAGAATATTTACTTGACATATAAATAGTGGGCATTGTTTGGTGATTGTGGGGAAAAGGAATGGTGGAATTCAGGTTGCAGATTCAACCTGTGGCCCATAGAACCTATTCACTTCACTACACTCAACCACACCCACAGATGAAAGAAACACAAACATGCACACACACACTCTTGATTCGTTGTCAGATTGAATTATAAAGTCTACATTTCACTCACAATAAATGTTGTTTTTTCTCTGTTAGGCCCACCCGCCTGGTGTTCTCGCCCTGCTAGATGAAGAGTGCTGGTTCCCGCGGGCGACAGATCGCTCATTTGTGGAGAAGCTGTCTACTGAGCAAGGCAGCCATCCAAAATTCTTCAAACCAAAGCAACCACGTGGAGAAGCTGACTTCTCCATCATTCACTATGCTGGCAAGGTATCCCATCATTTTTATCTTTTAATGTCTGCCATCTTTCCCATTCAAAGGAAGCAACTGAAAAATGCCCCCTGGCCTGTAATGTCTCTCAGGTGGACTACAAGGCACATGATTGGTTAGTGAAGAACATGGATCCTCTGAACGACAATGTGGCGTCTCTTCTCCACCAGTCGTCTGATCATTTTGTCTCAGAGCTTTGGAAGGAGGGTGAGACAGATTTACTCTCACATTTATTCACCACCATTTTTTCATGTCCTGTAATTTGTTTTTCAAGCTTGTCAAGTATAAATAATGAAGCTTTCCGGTGCAAAATGTACTAACTTAACTGTATTTCTCTGTCTTTTCTTTCTCTATCATGCAACTATTCTATCATTCTGCTGTCTCTCACTTTCTGCTCATCTCTCTGTTCTTCCTCCTTCTTGTTCTCTCCTGTGTTTGCTTGCTCTTGACTTTTTTTTCTTTCTGTTCTTTTCTCTTCCCTCTCCACTAATTTGGTGCTCATTTGGGCTCCTTCTTTTGGCCTTTCTTTTTTTTTTCTCCCTGTGCCTTCTATCCTTCTTCCTACATCAGATATTCAAACTCTTCCTCGTGTATACTTCTTTGACTCCTATGCCACACTACAGGCTAATGGCTCCGACAGTAGGTTTTTCTCCTCCTCTGTGTGTCACACTCCCGTTCCTCACTCCCACCTCTACTTATATCACTCCTTTGTATTCTGTCTGCCCGTTGTTTGATTGTAGTGTACATATATATTTTTTTATTCCTTTTTAGTTGTGCTGTAGTGCCCTGAGCTGTTACATGTTGTTAATTCTTTTCCCATATTGTCGCTGTGCTGTTTGCTCAGTTGTGCTCTCTTCGCTCTTTCACCACGTTTTTGTTTTTAGTGACAGTGCTGTGCTAGTGTGATGTAGCGTTTTCCATTTATCTTTGGTTGTGTAGAAATTGGTCAGTGTCAAGGTATAAGCATGCTTTAAATTAGTCACAAAAACCACATTCAGGATCACATAAGAGTTGTGCAGCACAATACTGCCACAAACAACTGCCACTGGAGCGGTTTTATGAAAACCAACCAGGCAGAAATGTGATCCTGAATGAGCTCTGGAGATGCAACATATTGGCATACAGTATACAGTAACATTTAAATAGCAACCTCAGTATTGGTCTAATTGTGTTATTAATGTAGATATTTGGCTTATTGTGGAATTGGCAAATTCATTAAATGTTTCAGTATATCACCCAATACAGCTGTCATATCAGAAACAGAATAAATCTTCATGGTCTTCTTCTTTTTTTTAATGATACAACAGACAAACCTGCAGTTATGCCTGTGGAGACATGTTCATAACTAACCGGTTGAGCTCGAAAATTTGTTAGGCACCTGCTGTGTGTGTGTGTGTGTGTGTGTGTGTGTGTGTGTGTGTGTGTGTGTGTGTGTGTGTGTGTGTGTGTGTGTGTGTGTGTGTGTGTGTGTGTGTGTGTGTGTGTGTGTGTGTGTGTGTGTGTGTGTGTGTGTGTGTGTGTGTGTGTGTGTGTGTGTGTGTGTGTGTGTGTGTGTGTGTGTGTGTGTGTGTGTGTGTTTTACTGGCCAATATGGGTGAGCAAATATATACTGTTGGTATTGGCTTTGAAACCATATATTTGCATCTCTAAGGAACTCCTCCATTGTCTACCATCTGATATCATCTGTCCAGAGACTTGATAGCAGATGTGTAAGCAGGTGGTAAATCATAATAATAATCCCATGGCATTACTGTTGCATTTACACAGACATCACCATGCCAAATCTGGCAAACACTCTTTTTACTCCACTAAACAAATAATGCTGCTGAAACTGAGGCCCCGCTCCGTGTTTTCGTCTAGTGGACAGGATTGTGGGTCTGGACCAGGTGTCTTCAGGAGAGAACAGCGGGCCGGTCACGTTCGGAGCAGCAGGGCTGAAGACAAAGAAGGGAATGTTCAGGACTGTTGGTCAGCTTTACAAGGAGTCGCTCACGAAGCTGATGGCCACGCTGAGGAACACAAACCCCAACTTCCTCCGCTGTATCATCCCCAACCACGAGAAGAAGGTAAGACGGCGGGACTGGATGATGGGGAAAAGGGATAGGCATGTGAACACTGTTTTAAATCTAAACGGACAAATAGCTGGGGGGAAATGGAAGGCATGTCTGAATTAAATTGTCCATTCTTTTCACTCTATATTCTCTTGTCTTCTTGTTGTCAGGCCGGTAAGCTGTCCCCCAACCTGGTTTTGGACCAACTGAGGTGTAATGGAGTTCTGGAGGGCATCCGTATCTGCAGACAAGGCTTCCCTAACCGCATCCCGTTCCAGGAGTTTAGACAGAGGTGTGTGTGTGTGTGTGTGTGTGTGAGATTGTATGACAGAAGAGACTGGACAACAGACACTAATAACACACACTAAATGCTTCATCGTCACTTTCTCTGGCTCTTGCTAATTACCATTTTTACACACAGTCTTGTGTCTCTTGCTCAAACATTCACACTTACAAAATCACATTTGTCTTCCAGATATGAGATCCTGACTCCGAATGCTATTCCTCGCACCTTTATGGACGGCAAACAGGCATCAGAACTCATGGTGAGTGATTTTTTATTTTTTTTTATTTTTTTCTCCGTAGCTAAAAGAATACAACATACTGTACAATGATTCAAATGGTGGACATCTCCAACCACTGTTTTCATCATTCAGATTAGAGCTTTGGAACTGGATCACAACCTGTTCAGGGTGGGTCAGAGTAAAGTCTTCTTCAGAGCCGGAGTCCTGGGTCACCTGGAAGAAGAAAGAGACCTAAAGATCACGGACACCATCATACGCTTTCAGAGCGCCTCCAGAGGCTACCTTGCACGCAAGTAAGAGCATCACCTAAGAGAAGGCAATAGCAGAGAGAGAGAAAGAGTGGTATGATACTGATGATACTGAATTATTGTTACAGTTGGTCATTTTTAAACATTTGTTACACATAAATTGACTTGATTTAACTTGAGTCATCAGTCAGTCAACACTAACTTGGTTACTAAATGAAACTAAAGGGATAGGAGTAGACAAACCTCTAACGCTGGTGGTGTTTTTCTGTAAGGAGCTCTCGCTTGCTGCTGTTAAGGGCGCATTTTTGTATTTCACTCTTAAGGGGGCATTCATATTTAATCTTTTGTCAGCCCCTATCAATGACTCAGGAATAGCAACAGCCTTGCCAAGTTTTTGGCCTGCATACAACATAAATAAGTGATATTTTTACAATAGAGGCTTACTAATTAGAGGTAAGCTTATTTGTATAGCACATTTACTGCACAAAGGCAATTCAGAGTGCTTTACATAATGCATTAAAAACTTTAAAATGCAAAATGCTAAATGTCCCTAACTAAGTGTCTCTGGTTATGGCCTTGACTAAAAAACGTCTTTGTCATTTGCTTTTTGCTTGACAACCTATTATCTTGTGACACCAGTCGCTCAGTGTTGGTACTGCCCCATCACTGCACAGTGTAAATATTAGTAGGAAGGTGTAGTGGAGCATAGGTAACAAAAGAAACTAAAGCCAAATATCTGCACCTGTCAAAGTAAGCAAGTTGTTCATGTTGATTACGCTAAAAGTTTAAAGTTGTCATATGCTGTGGGTTAAGAAGAGCTAATACATGACTCCACTTAGTTCTGTAGTTGCTGTGTCTGAAAGGATGATTCATCACCTTATTTTTAATTTTTTTTTAACTTCTCAGATCCTTCCTGAAGAAGCAGCAACAGCTGAGTGCTCTGAGAGTGATGCAGAGGAACTGTGCTGCTTACCTCAAACTCAGGAACTGGCAGTGGTGGCGGCTGTTCACCAAGGTATTTTTACTCTTTTCTTTACTTTGATTTAGTTTCTTTGTATTAGTAAATCAAAGTAGCATTGTTGTTGTGAAATGTGTCAATACAAATGTAGAAAGGGAGATATAATTACTAGTCGGTGCACGAAGGAAAATATCTCACATCCCAGCTCACAATAAACACGACTATTAACTACAGAAAACTGAACTGGATTGGATATTAGAACATGCATACGATGACTTTAGATCCTTAATGATGCAGGAATGGGGACATTCCTCACATTGACCTCTGACCCTTGTTCTGTGCCAACCAGGTGAAGCCCCTGCTGCAGGTTACCCGGCAGGACGAGGAGATCCAGGTAAGGGAAACCGAGCTCCAGAAGGCCAAGGACAATCTCACTCGAGTGGAGCAGGACTACACAGAGCTGGACAAGAAACATGCTCAGGTAAACAAACCTCGATCTTTGTGCTGCCTCTTTCTCCCCTACGCTCTTATCCCTCTGCCATCAGTGCCTCGCTCAACTCTCCTTCTCCTTTCTTTGTCCCGCTCTAGCTGATCGAGGAGAAGGCCGTGCTGGCTGACCAGCTGCAAGCAGAGGCGGAGCTGTTTGCCGAGGCAGAGGAGATGAGGGCCCGGTTGGCCAGTCGGAAACAGGAGCTGGAGGAGGTGCTGGGCGAGCTGGAGAGTCGATTGGAGGAAGAGGAGGAGAGAGGCGTGCAGCTGACCAATGAGAAGAAGAGGATGCAGCAGAATATTCAGGTAAGGAGATTAAGTCAACAAAATTAAGTGAACTCTCCAGAAATATGTAAACAAAAGCTAATATTGATTAACTCATCCGTTCTTTCTTTTGGATTTGCTTAGTCATAAAAACTGAATCTCTAACGTTATATGGAAACTGAAGTTAAATCAAGTTTTCATTCACAGCATGTTACTTAAATCCTGTCCTCTCCTTGTCAGGACCTGGAGGAGCAGTTAGAGGAGGAGGAAAGTGCCCGACAGCGCCTCCTGCTGGAGAAGGTTACCTTGGAGACCAAAGTGAAGAGTCTGGAAGCCGACTTGCTGAATGCAGTGGAGCAGAGAGACCGACTCAGCAAGGTGGGCATCACATTATAACTTTTATCATCTTGTCTGAGTTTGTGTTGCGCATCCTAGTATAGATATTTATACAGGTTTCATTATCCAATGCATGTCGTTATTTTTCTCTGAGCAGGAGAAGAAACAGCTGGAGGAGCGTCTGGCCGAGGTAACCGATCAGCTCACTGAGGAAGAGGAGAAAACCAAAAGTCTAAACAAACTCAAGAACAAACAGGAGGCTGTCATCGCTGACCTAGAGGGTAACTGTCCTGATGTCATTCCACAGGCAACCCACAGGTGTAATGTAACTGGGTTTTCTATGTAGTGATCGATGCTTTGGTTTGGTTGCATGCATGATGGCATTAAAATTAAAATTACTGAGGTCAAATTTATTTAGAATATGAACTGATTTTATGTAGAAACTTTTGGTATTTTGAGTTGTATTTTTTGTATTTGAAAGACGTTTTTTTTGAGTTGAGACTTTCCAAAACTGTTCAAATACGATATAACTATTTTTCTCCCGAAAATGAGTGAAATGATCTCTGTATTTAGATAAAACAATTTCTACATTTTAGCCATAGCTACAAAGCAATCTCACAACCTTGTCATTCACAGTCATAGTTCCCGTTATCCAACTTTGTCTAAATGTTGGTACTGTTGAAATACTGCAATATGTAAACTGTGGCTTCTACAACTGTGTGCAGAGCGCTTGAAGCGTGAGGAGCAGGGGCGCTTGGAGCAGGAGAAGTGGCGGAGGAGGATGGAGAATGACTCGTTGGAGGCCCAGGAGCAGCTGTCGGACCTGGGCATGCTGTCCGCCGAGCTGAGGGGCAGTCTGGCTCAGAAGGAGAAGGAAATCACCACCCTGCAGGGCCGGTGAGACACAGGACGACATATGATAGACGACGCAGTAACACAAATAAAGGCTTGTCATAGATTTTTCCCTGAACTTACCTTTATCGGTTTCTGTCAGGTTGGAGGAAGAAGGAGCGCGTCGTGCGGAGGCTCAGAGGGCGCTAAGGGAGGCCATGTCCCAGGTGTCTGAGCTGAAGGAGGAAGTGGAGAATGAACGAGGGATGAGGGAAAGGGCGGAGAAACAGAGGCGAGACCTGGGGGAGGAGCTGGAGGCTTTGAGAACTGAGCTGGAGGACACTCTGGACACCACAGCTGCCCAGCAGGAGCTAAGGTAAATGATGCGCTCATAAATGATCGTACATTTTGGCTTTGATAGTTCAATATTTGTGTTTCTGTTGTCAGATCAGGACTGAAAAAGAAATTATGATATAAGAATTAGACCCCTTTGACCCTCTTCCGTCTACGCAGGTCTCGCCGGGAGGCGGAGTTAAATGATCTCCAGCGGTGTGTTGAAGAGGAGACTCGCCGCCACGAGGCCCAGCTATCAGAAGTCCGAGTCAAACACAGCGCTGCCATAGACAGCCTCCAGGAACAGCTGGACAATAGCAAGAGAGTAAGAGGAACATACACACACATTTAAAAACACATAAAAGTACATGCGTAAACATGTCGCTCATCAGGTGTTGTGTTCATGTTCTCTTACAGGCACGTCAGTCCCTGGAGAAGGCCAAAGCCATGCTGGAGGAGGAGAGGCAGAATTTGAGCTCAGAGCTCAAGAGCCTCCAAGCGAGCCGCACGGAGAGCGAGAGAGGCCGCAAGAGGGCCGAGGGTCAGCTGCAGGAGCTCGGCGCCCGCCTGGCTCAGGCTGACAGAGAGAGGGAGGAGAAGGAAGAGCGAATGCACAAGCTACAGGTGCAAATGGATACAAGCACACTGTCAAACCTTATATGTTTAGTTACTTTTTTGTGTGTTCAAATAGGTGTTGCTTTGTATGTTTTGAATCTCACACAATCTCATTCTGGTTCTGCAGTAAAGAGATCCTTTTGTATTTCCTTGTAAATTCACCTCTATCCCCACTCTGTCTTTTTCAGTGCGAGATTGAGTCTCTCTCCGGCAATTTGTCCTCCTCTGACATCAAAACACTTCGTCTCACTAAAGAGGTCAGCAGCCTGGAGAGCCAGCTGCATGATGCCAAGGTAACAAAGTGAAGCACACACAGACACCAGGGTGGGCTCAGGTGTGATGTTAAGCGTTAGCCACAGACACTTTTAGCTAGGGCTGGGCGATATGGAGAAAATCAAATATCCCGATATTTTTTACCCAATACCTCGATATCGATACCGCAACAATATTGTAGTGTTGACTTTTGGTGCTTTCACAAAATATTAACACAATGAGATTTTTGATAAATAATCATCATTAATGTGGATATAATGACTAAGTGGGTAAAGGCAAATAATAGAACAGTTACAACAGTCTGGTAAGTTCAGAAAATGGCATCACTGTACTGTAATGCAGCCTTTAAAGCCAGAAAAAGACAACACTTGTGGCATATCACGATATTACAATATCCAAAATCTAAGATGATGGCTAGTCCCATATCACGATATCGATATAATATTGACATATTGCCCAGCTCTACTTTTAGCACTTGGTAGAATGGCAATATTTTTTTTAAATGTCTTGAAAAGAATCCTCCACTGGCTCCAATCCTGACTCAAAAACACCCACACATGAACAGGCTTGTCGCCAGGCTTTGGTTGACACTGTTGTCTTTTGTTTTCTCTCAGGAACTGCTGCAGGATGAAACTCGTCAAAAGATGGCTCTGGGCTCGAGGGTGCGAGCGCTGGAGGAGGAGAAGAACGGACTGATGGAAAGACTTGAGGAGGAGGAGGAGAGAGCCAAAGAGTTGACCCGGCAGATTCAGACTCATACCCAGCAGGTAAATCAAGAGAACTCCGCTTCATCTCTTTTAAAATAGATCAATCTATCAATTTATGTTATTCCAGACCATGGTCCACAACAGTAAAACATCCAAACTACCCAAACAGTAAAAAAAAATAAAAAAATCCCATTATCCAAAGTAGACTAAAGCTGTTAAACTGATGGTTAGATGGTTATTGCTTTGTGAAGTTTCTTTAAACACATCCATGACATTTATAAACCCCGCTCTGCTCCACCTCTGCAGCTAGCAGAGCTTCGCAAGCAGTCAGAGGAGGTGAACACTGCGGTGGAAGCCGGAGACGAGACACGCCGGAAACTCCAGAGAGAGCTGGACAGCGTCATCCAGAGGGAGCGACAGAAGGAGGAGGAGAAGGAGCGGGTGGAGAGGCAGAGGGAGCGACTAAGGGAGGAGATAGAGGACATGACACTTGCCCTGCAGAGAGAGAGACAGAACTGCACGGCCCTGGAGAAGAGGCAGAAAAAGTTTGACCAGGTCAGAGCCCTTATCAGTTCACTTCCATGCACAGGCTGCAGAAAACAAATACTCCTAAATTGTCTTTCCTTGACCGCTAACTTTGTCTCCATCACCCCTAAGTGTCTGGCCGAGGAAAAGGCGGTGAGCGCTAGGCTGGCAGAGGAAAGGGACAGAGCAGAAGCAGACAGCCGAGAAAAGGACACAAGATATCTGGCGCTTTCCCGAGCCCTGCAGGTAAACATATTGAGAGCAGATAATACAAGAATGTTTTGTTATGTACATTGCGGTTGCGGTGATTAATCTTCTTCTGGTGTTTCTGTGTGTAGGAGGCCCAGGACCAGAGGGAAGAGCTAGAGAGGTCCAACAAGCAGCTCCGTCTGGAAATGGAGCAGCTTGTAAACCAGCAGGACGACGTCGGCAAAAACGTAAGAATCTTCCTCTTGGGGACTCCTTTGTTCTTTTCTCTGTCTCGCTCCTTAGTGAGTCACCGCCTCTTTTCTGCTCTCGCCGTCAGGTCCATGAGCTGGAGCGCACTCGCAGGAGCTTAGAAACGGAAGCCCAGAACCTGCGAGTTCAGACGCAGGAGCTGGAGGAGGAGCTGAACGAGGCGGAGAACTCAAGGCTGAGGCTGGAGGTCACTCTGCAGGCGCTCAAGGCTCAATTTGAGAGGGAGATAAGCAGCAACGAGGAGAAAGGAGAGGAGAAGAGGAGGGCGCTCAGCAAGCAGGTAGAGAGAGGAGGGGGAGAGGAAATCCCAAAGTGTGTTGTTGCTGTTCTTTTCTCCAAATCACTCCAAATCATTCTTATCCTTCTTCCTGTGCCAGGTGAGGGAGTTGGAGATCCAGCTGGAGGAGGAGCGGAGTCAGCGGTCTCAGGCTGTGTCGACCAAAAAGCAGCTGGAAGCAGAACTGCAGGAAGCCGAGACCCAGGTGGAGACAGCCGGCCGCGGAAAAGAGGAGACTCTGAAGCAGCTACGGAGGCTGCAGGTTAGGACATTTTCACGCACATATACGTTGATTTTTTTTCTGTACTTTTCAATGGCCTGCATTTAAAAATAAAAAATCTCTGTTTCTCACAGGGTCAAATGAAGGAAGTTCTGCGTGAGCTGGATGAGAGCAAGTTGGCTCGGGAAGAGGTGGTCGCACAGTCGAAAGACAGCGAAAAGAAGATCCAATCTCTGGAAGCAGAAGTCCTTCAGTTAACTGAAGTGCGTGTATTTAACTGAACTCCAGCAGAAATATTTAGATATAATGCTTTTTAAATGGTGTGGGTGTTCTGAGTGACTTTCAACCCCCTGGCTGCATTCATTTGTCTGTGTAGGAGCTTTCAGTATCAGAGAGGCAGAGGAGACAGGCTCAGCAGGAGAGAGATGAGATGGCCGATGAGATGGTCAACAGCAGCTCTGGAAAGTTAGTACCACTCTACGACAGATATACTAGTTAAGCAGCGTGTTGTTGGTTGGTATGTGGACCTGTGTGTTGGTGTTACTAAAATGTAATGTTTGTCCAGGACCGCACTGTTTGAAGAGAAGCGGAGGTTAGAAGCGCGAGTCAGTCAGCTGGAGGAGGAGCTGGAGGAGGAGCAGAGTAACTCTGAACTGCTGGCGGAGAGACAAAGAAAGACTGCTCTACAGGTACGCTAGATGTCCCTGCACACACTCACACATCCACCACTCTCTTATGTCACCTTGTGACATGCGTGTAAGTGCACGGCCTCATTGCTGCTCTCCTCGCCGTCCAGGTGGAGACTCTAACCGTGCAGCTGCAGGGAGAGAGGACTTTGACCCAGAAGGCAGAGGTGGCTCGGGAGCAGCTGGAGAGGCAGAACAAGGAGCTGAAGACCCGACTGGGGGAGATGGAGGGAGCAGTAAGGGGCAAGCACAGGCTCAGCGTCGCCGCCCTGGAGGCCAAGATCGATTCGATGGAGGAGCAGCTGGAACAGGAGAGACAGTGAGAGAAAGAGACACGCACCTTAGTACAGATATGTTTGAAAGAAATACCCTTAAAAATAAATCCTTTGCCGTTTCTTTTTTTTTTACTTTATTATATTATATTTGTTGTTTTTTATTGACAAACAAAAATGTAAAAAAATCTAAGTAAAGATCTGTCATGTTATACGGATACCCAAAGTTAAAATGAAATAAGATAATAATGGACGAGGGTGAATTAAGTCCATGTCCATTAAAACTCCCTGTTTATTTATTTTTGGCCCCACACATACCACACCGTGAACTTGATTTATAAACGACTAATATTATAATAATAATAATAATAATAAAATATACTGTATTTATATAATAAATAAATATAATACAATTAAATTTACCACTTTTAAGGCCGGTCAGCAGTTTCCAACAGTGAGACATAAATGTGGGATATGGGATGTACAATGGTTTTTAAATAAACTCAGTCTCAGTGTTAAATTGAGTGATGTTTGCCACAGTATGCAATACAGAACTACTAGCAGAATGCCCCTTAAACACAATTAGATGGTAATGTTTTACCATGATAGATGTCATCAATTGCTTATAAGAAACTTTTCTATCTCTCAGGGAACGAGCCATTGCCAACAAACTGATGCGAAAGACAGAGAAGAAACTGAAGGAGGTGATGATGCAGGCAGACGACGAGAGAAGACACGCAGACCAGTACAGAGAACAGGTAAGAAAATGATTATGTATTATACATTATCTACAAGAGGATACACAGAATAGTATAGCCAGAGACACAGCATTAAATAATCATTTAATTGTGGTCAGGTCTGCTCAGGTAGGTGCTCTAATTGTGACACAGGGCACAAAGAGAGTGTTACAAAAAATCATTTTAAAATGAGTGATTTATCCAGCTCAATCCAACCTAATCCTAATCCCACTCTGTTATGTGTGTGTTCATTGGTAAAATAGAGTGTATTCTACTCCGAAAAATAAATCCGTCAGCCACAGCAGAGACACTGACTCTCTTCCCAAAACATCATCGGTGATAATCTGCCAGGTTTAATCTGAGTCCTGATCCCTATCAGTCCTCCTGTTCCCAGACTAATCTCTCTTTTTATACATCCGTCCTTCTCTCTTCTTGTTCCCCTCTTTCCTCCGATCTCATGTCTCACCCCGACCTCTGCGATACGCTCCGTCCTTTTCCTTCTCTTCCCCTCCATCGCTCCGCTCCTCTCTCCTCTTCTCTTCTCTTCTCCCTTCCTCCTCCTAGCTGGATAAATCCATGGTCCGATTGAAGCAGTTGAAGAGGCAGCTGGAGGAGGTGGAGGAGGACAACTCTCGCTCCAACGCCCAGAAGAGGAAGCTGCAGAGAGAGCTGGAGGAGATCTCCGACAGCAGCCAGAGCATGACACGAGAGATCACCGCTCTCCGCAGCCAGCTCAGGTAACTGTGTGTGTGTGTGTGTGTGTGTGTGTGTGTGTGTGTGTGTGTGTGTGTGTGTGTGTGTGTGTATACATGTGTGCATTTATTGTTGTTTTGTTTGTTTTTAACCCCCCATTAACTCAATATGATTTGTTTTGTTGTGCTCTTTTGTTGCATCCGTTTGTGTCCATCTCACACTGACAAACTGTCCATCTGTGTCCATCACTCCAACACTCAGCATTCCTGAATGGAGACCAGATCAGTAGGTCAATGTGTGTGTTTTCTGTATTATGTGTGTGTGTGTGTGTGTGTGTGTGTGTGTGTGTGTGTGTGTGTGTGTGTGTGTGGACAATGGGAGGGTATACGTGTCCTTGTGTTGGCTAGCCATAGCCTTGTGAGGTGGCAAATGTCTCAAATGACTTCTCATATAAGAACATGCAGGGGTGTCTGGAAAATGTGTGTGTGTGTGTGTGTGTGTTAACAAACTACTATTTCTACATGACAAGAGTGGAGGCTTAATGCCCATGTACAGTTAGTACTTGTGTTGGATGTTTTTCATGGTTTACTTTTTTTGCGCATTTCATCTGTAGTTACATAATGCATGTAATGTCTGTGCTTCAATACCGATCTTTTGTTGCTAAGCTCTCGTACTGTATTATTCCACGTTTATTCTGCTGTTCTCCTAAAAACAAATGGAACTGTAACAATCAGTTGTTTAATTGATTTGCTATGTCAAACATTAATTAGTAATTACTAATTAATGTGCTGCTTTCTCCGTTTATTATCTTCGTGATTAGAGTCTTTTGGTTTTGGACTGTTGGACTGGTCGGACATCACAGAACTTGTGATCGGCATTAATCTCCTTTTTCTGACACTTTTTAGACTGAACAATTAATTGATTAATTGAAAAAGAATCAATAGATTAATCTATAGTGAAAACAATTGTGAGAAGCAGCCTTTTAAAGCAACACTATGTAACTTTTCCCACTTCGTGCTGTAGTTCCAATGAGACAACCTGTAGGCGGACTGAAGCGGGAAAAGTTACATACCGGTCGTGTTGCTTTAAGCAAGTAAATGGCTGATCTACCGTATTGTGCTGAATACAAAACAATATTATATTGTTCTATATTTCTTTCTGGATAAAAAGTGGGGCTTGTATTATATTCGAGGACTAGACATTTACCTACTAACAACAGCTGATATTCTTTTTGAATGTACCGCTGTCACCAACAGAGAGTTGCATTGGGGTTGCATTATGGGTTGTTTGTAGCCTAAATGCTAGACCAGTGAGTTTCTTCAAGTCCGTTTCCAGTGTGTCTTTTAAAGAAAGTCAGTCCTAAAAGTGTGAAGGAAGTCCAGTTTAACCTACAGGTGTTTCCGATGGCTCCCAATGTGTTTGCAGAAACAGCCAGAGAAAATAATTCTGACCGTGTGCAAGTACGTAGACAAGCTGCACACGTTGAGTTTACGTTCTGCTTTAATGGAAGGATTTCATGTTTCGCTTTCGCAAGAGAAAAGACTTAAAGCATGAGAACTTTCTCCTTGGACTGATAGTATCTCTGGGACTGACTGGACTAGCTTTAAAACGTTTTTTAAAATGTTTTCTATATTTAAAAAGTCACTTTCCAAAACCAGGTGTTGGGAAATGGTGTTTGGACTTATAATCACGGTCGTCTCATATTCAAACCAATATGGTAGTTTTCCAGAGAAATGCACTCAGCTGATTCACAGCAGGACATACTGTAACTCTGCCTCTCTTCTTGTCCAGGCGTGCTCCGTTGCCCCTGGCATTGCGTGGACGTAGAGCGCTGGTTGACGACCTCTCGTTGGAGAACTCAGACTCTGAGGAGCCCCCTGCCTCGCCGACCCCCTCCTCTGGACTCCCAGGGACCCCGACTCCCTCCTCTGAACATAGCCTGGACCCTCCGCCGCCCTACAGCGTCAACAATACAGAGTGACGCAGACATAGACTCAGTTACACACACACACACACACACACACACACACACACACACACACACACACACACACACACACACATACATACACACACACACACACATCAGCCACTCACAGCCTCAACTGCTCAGAGGTGAAAGAGTGACATGCACACAGCACATGACAACACTGTACTTTATAAAAGTAAAAATTTCAACTGGAATTCATTTTTATTTTGTAACAAACTGTGACATAAAAAAACGACATAACAAAGACTGGAAATTTCTACATTACATCTCTGTAATGCACTTCTGAAAAACTGAATGACATTTCCCAGAGTTCCGAGGGGAAATTGAATTATTATCAACTAATTTCACGAAGGTGTACAGTAATTAGAGGGCAGGAAACGTTATGGTGGTCACGTCTTTTACAATAGGAGGTATTTAAAAACTAAGCCATGTTGTGAACCCTTTGCTGAGTATTATATATATATAATCTGATTTCATAAAGGGCTGCTGGAGGAAAATACTTCTGAAAGGTGTTGAGACAATCTATATACATGTAACATAAGGCAGTCAACAAGAAAAGTACAATGCACACATTAAATAATGTGATTTCACATGTCTGCTTAAAAAAAACATTAAATAAGAAACTTTGAATAATCTGGAAAACATAAAGGGGGGAAAAAACATTGGGGGAAATTTTGGGTGAGTTAACAAAAAAGAAATGGCAATTAGTAACCAATATTTAATTAAACTTTTATTGTAAATGGTTTAACAGAAACTGGTAAACATTATACTAAGTTCCATAACATATTATCTAATTTTCCTAATTTGCCAGAATTGTAGAGACGCAAACATTTGACCATAAAAAAACAGCCAACATGCAGTAAAGCTGCATTAAAGTTGTATTGAATAAATAAATAAATCCTTTTTCTGTAGATTAGAAACAGTATGTTGTTAGACAAAGCAGTAGATAGTGTTAGTTTCTTAAACTAAAATCTTAACATATTGCTTCAGAAATTTGAATTTGTATAATTTATACCCAATATGAACTTAAGTTATTGGTCGCTGGTTATTTTCTGTACTACTCTTCTCATCTTGTGGGGAAGCACACAAGTCTGATCATTTCTGCTCCTGCTGGCACTGATGTCGGCCTGAACTGGGTCACTCAGTGTTACAGCGTCGGGTCTCAGAGGGGAATTTGCATTGAAGACCTTTCTGGTGCATAACTGGTTTGACTGGTTAAAGTCATTGCTGGTGTAGAAAAGAAAATGGATTTGATTGTCTACCAAGGCAACATAACTAGGAATAACCTGTGGAATAATAATATATACTGTATTCATTGATTTTTTTATCCGAAACAGAACAAATTGTGACAATGGATCTCTTTTCTTTTTTCTTTTTTTTAAAACTGATAAACACATCACGTTTTATTTTGACAAGCATCTTTTACATTGTAATTTAGATATTTACTGATTGTCTGTGCAAATTATTGATCAAACAAAGCTTTTGTGTTTAACCAAATGGTGGGCGTATGGATGAGAAAAAGGGACTTAAATAAGTAGTAAACGTAGAGTAGCTGTAGAATAGATAACAGGCGTAGAGGCTGGTGAGGTTCTCTACTGGACCTTCCCAGTAGAATAAAATCAGCCTCTGATCGCTGTTCCTGTGTAACTGAGCACGAGCCTCAAAGCATTTTCAAAAACTAGTAGTATTAGATAAAAAATGACAATGGAGGCACTGAGGAATGAATTTTTATGAAGCAAACGGCAAATAGAACAAAAATGTAGATTTTTTTTTTTACTCTATCAACTCAAAATGACATTTGTGTGTGGTGTCAACCAAACACGAGCAGTTTGATGACCCTGCTGTGAAACAGACAATGGTTTCGTGAAACCTGGTTCAAATATATTTTTCTTTTGGTGAAACATCTCTATTTTCCTCAGCATTTTTTTATTTATTGTTTAACAGAGTTCAACAGGTCTTATTTTATTTTTGTTCATGACCTTCTTCAGCACTTGTTTGCCTGTCATGGCTTTAAGGCTGTCCAGAGAGTTAATGTGATGTCTAGATTTTACATAGACATAAATAACAATTTTATAAAGATGTAGTTTAAAATTTTGGGAAATATGCTTATTTGCTTTCTTGCGGAAAGTTTGATGAGAACATAGGCTTTCATGTCTGTACCGTAAATATTAAAGCTACAGCCGTTTAGCTTAGCATTAACCCTGGAAACGGGGAATTTGCTGGCCTGGTTCTGTTCAAAGGTGACAAAATCCACCTGTCAGCATCAGCAAGTTCACAAATTTACACTTCTATGTATGTTCAAAAAACAACAAGCTGCTTTTTTACAGGCAGTTATATGCCGGAGTTTTTCTTGGCACAGTAAGCAGAGACTCCAGGAAGTCACTGCACCCGGCCGAGAAGTGGTCCGGCATATAAACGTAGATCGAAGTGTAAATTTGTGAACTCAGCTAAAGGTCTTCTTGCTGTAGCTCCATATTTATACCGACATGAGAGTAATATTGATCTTCTTGTTCAACTCGACAAAAACAAATAGGCCTATTTCCCAAAATGTAGAACTATTGCTTTAAATTCTAAAGAATGTCACTAGCCCTTTAACTTTCAATTGGAACTAAAGAAAGATAAAGATGAATCACAAATGTTGCTCTGAATGTTTTCGTTTACTTTTGGTTATATGGCAAAGGATACTGTAAGTTGATCCTGTAAGTGTTTACCATTGATTACGCACACAACCCGTAGAGTAGTTTTCGGTTATCAGAGTTGTTATCACTGCTCCATCCTCTTCCTTCTGTTTGAATTAATAGGGGCATATTTTAATGAGACTGCATTGCAGTCCCCATATCCATCAGACATGTTGGTGCATTTTAATTTTTTTTTGGCCATGCCAGGTTCACTATGATTCACAGTAAAAGAGGTGAAGAAAGATCAAGAAAGGGTTTGACTATCGACGACATATATTTAACGCCCTATTAAAGGGTTTTATTTTTGTTTTCTGTATGTACAATTCTTTTATTTCAGCAATATGCAGTTGATTTAGTTTGAAGCTGTGTTTTTTTAAGATATAGTGTAAACGCTGCACTTTACACATTACCAGTGGAGATAAACAGAGTACTGACAATGTCTGCTTTGTCAGGTCGTAATTTATCTCAAAGAGGCCGACATTAAGCACTAAGCCAAATGAGCTGACAACACGTGTCATCGGACACAATCTGTCACTCAGAACTGTTCGCTTAAATGTCGTAATCTCAGAATGTCGTATCAACGTCTAAACGTGGCGACTTTGTTCACGCCTTGATAGACCTAAATCTGAAGACACATGGATTTAACTGCTGGAATGAGAACAGTTCTGTCCGCCTGTAGCAAGAGATGAGGCCGGTGCTTCTCTAAGGTGTTATTTGTCTCTCTGTGCTTCTTTATGGCTACTGTGGAACTTGAAACATTTTGGAAAAAAAATTGTTTTATTGTTTTAGCCTTTTTTGTTAATGATGATGCTGTAATTATAAACATCTGACTGGGGTTAACTTTAATATATGTCATTGGTTTTGAGCTTTGTGTTTTCTGTGTGTTTCTTTGAGAGCACAAGATGGGTACATTTACTCAAGTACTGTACTTGAGTAAAAATTGGAGGTACTTGTACATAGTATTTCCATTTCATGCTACATTGTACTCTACTACATTTCAGGGGGAAATATTGTAGTTTAAAAAAAAAAGTATAAATTACGGGCACCCTGGTAGCTCATCTGGTTTAACATGCGCCCCAGATACTAAGACTCAGTCCTTGCTACAGTGGCCTGGGTTCGAGTCCGACCCGCGGCCCTTTGCTGCATGTCCCCCCTCTCTCCCCCATTTCATTTCTTTAGCTATTCCGTCGAAATAAAGGCAAAAAAAGCCTCAAAAAATGATCTTAAAAAATAGTATAAATTAGCTCCACCTCGACCCAGCTACAACTGTAAAATGCTACTTGCACATTAATGCATCAGTAATAATAATCCATTAATGTAATAGTTTAAAACTCAGGTCATTTTATTCTGCTTTATGAGTACTTTTACATTATATTTTTAGTACATTTTGCCAATAATACTTTTGCACTTGTATTACTTGTATGACATTTTCAATGCAGGACTTTGTTATAATTGAGTGTTTTTATATTGCTACTTCTACTAACGCAAAAGATCTGAATACTTCATCTCACACACACACACACGCACACACACACTAGAAAAACAGGAGTCATTAGCATTATAACAGCATTTATTTATTGGCATTTTGTCAACACCTTAAACATTAACATTTCATACAGTGTTACCAGTACAGAAAAATACTTAGCACATCTACAACGTGAGACAGGTGCTTTGGAGGGGGACAAGCTGGTCAAAAGTTGCGAAGAAAATCGCCCTCAAACAAGTATATAAAGTTTAATAGTAGGCAACGTTTCGGTACTAGACCATCTTCAGGCAAAATTTGGTCTAGTACCATCTTACATCTTACATAGCATACAATAATACCACCAATAGACAGATTAGCACAGCTCAAGTAACCGTTAAAAGCTTTAACATAAAAGCTTTGGTGGTGCTTTGGAATGTACTGTATATAAGTAAGTATATTACCATTTACTGCCAGTCAACTTTAGTCTGTTAGACATAGGCGGAGTTTGACATTCGAGCCAAGGGGCAAAAAAAAAAAAAAAAAACTCTTTGTAGCAACTGAGACCTGGGGAACACAGCACGATCACATATGGACAAAACAAACATGCTAAATAAACATAGGTTTATTTTTTTAAGCAGATTTGAATTTACATTGTAACAATTTAAAACCTCGAGCTCAATTTAGTTAAAAAAAGAAGTCCATAACGCATATAATTCTTGAGCGACAGATGCAAAAAATCCACAACAATCTCTGTCCCCACAGGGCAGACACAGACACAGACGCTCTGCTGCTGCGCAGGCTGTACGCTTCTCTGTTCACAACGCTGCCTGTTCTGCTTAACGTGAAAAAGCTTAACGTGGTTTAATGTACCTCAACAACAATCACCAAATTTATCATGGCCATATCTTGAAATGAACACTTATGCCTGTCAAAAGAACTTGACAGGCTATGGCGAGGAAAAAGCTTGTACCTAAACAATGATTACTAAATTTCTCTCATATTGCTCCTCATCACCACTGAAAACTGTCAAAAAATCTAACCAGAAATGTGGTGATGATTGATTCATGTTATAAAGCCCATGAGAACCGTTGGGAGTCAACCAACAGCTGCTCCGCTGCCCTGCTGAAAATGTGAAGCAGAAACGCTAAATGTCAGATAACGTCCATAATAATTGGACTTTGGGTTCTATTTTTTGACAGTTTTCCGTGGTTATGAGGAGCAATATTAGAGAGAAATTTGGTAATCATTGGTCATTGTTTACGTACGAGAAAAAAACGTATCCCTCATTGTACCCAGCACTTCTGGAAATGTACCTCCGAATGCGTCTCTGTCCCCAGCACATTTCCAACCAAACTGACGTCCGTGGGCACGGCTGTGTTGGAGCACAATAGACAGACGGTGGCAGAATGCCCCGACACTTAAATTCAACTAACATGTAGGTTAACAGTGAACAATCAGTGTTGGACCTCCAGTCTGTTGAGATGCCTCTCCAAACGCTGAAACCAAGCGCAATCGCACCATAAAACGTTAAGACACGTTAAGAAAAAAGATCAGTATTTTGCCGTAATCTTATCACACGAAAACAAGTCATCCACAGCGATCAGTAGATTCACAAACAGAGTCACGGTGTATCCAGCAAGGCCTATACGCGCGTCACATTCACCAGTCAGCTCCAAACAGGTGAACGAGGTGAACTTCGCCGTTTAAACAAAGTGGAATAAAACGTATCAAAGTCCAAATCTACACAAAACGCGCATTCAATTAGTAAGCTGACAGCAAATGTATATACATGGCATTTAGGCAACCTTTATTGTAACGTTGGCACGGTAAGATGTCCCGACTAGTGCAACAAAATGATTGTTTTTTGCGTCCTGTATATGCGTCGACAATGGTCTCAGGTGAGAGGCAGAGCCCTGAAAAAATATTATTTTTACTAAAGCAGTATATGAAATCAGATGTATTACCTATCCCCATTTAGTTGTTTTGTGTTTTTAAAGTATTTATAAAATATCTGGTTATGTCAGAAGTAATTATTCCACTCATTTTTGAAACAATGCAATTACCCGTTTCAGCTACCAGGGGGGGCAGTGCTCCCCCTGCCCCCCGCAAACTCCGCGCATGCTGTTAGAACAAGTCAGTTAAATTTGAATTTGTGGTTGAATCGCAAGCAAAGTAATTGTAATTGATTGAGTTCAGTTCAGACCTTTTTGCAGCAAGTTAGCTTAAAAACATAACCCAAACACAAAAAGACAATTTAATACATTAAAAGTGCTGCTATTGTATACATGCAATACAAAATGCAATGGTCTGTAAAAATAAAACTAAGAAATATATTATTATAGTTAATAGAAAATATGAGACTGTACTTTTTACTCATCTTGCAGCTGAAGTTGTCACTGTTTACATGTTTATAGTATAATTATGTAAGCATATCTTTACAGTACCCTTCCCTTTATTAAGTAAACACTAAGAGCTAGAAGTCTAAAAAGCTGCCAATTAATAGGCCTTTAAAGAAAATATATGGGTGTAGGTGTGAAGTGAAGACAATAAAATCAAGTCTCTTTGATGAATTGAGTTTTTTTTAAAGAGAAATTGCAGAGAAAAGCTACAGTTGTGATCATGTTCTTTGTCACTTGTGTGCTTAAAAGTCACAGAAATGCCTCAGTTGCTTGATAACTTTTCTAAATTTCACAGTATTTGTATAACAAACAAATTGCTTGAGATTTAACCAGATTGTTTTGACAGGCCGGGCACATCCTGAAAAGCTCTTTCTGAGCTAACCTTTTCAAATACATTCAAACATTCAAATTAAGAGCAAAATGCAAACGACGCCTCCAGATAAAATTAGCTGCAAAAGTATAAATGACAAAAAAAAAATCTCATGTAATGCTTAGAATGAAAAAAAAGATGGTTTGTTCTATAAATTGAGGAAGAGATGGTGGGTACCCACTGCCCTCTCACCCTCAACATTTACAGTTTTTTCACATATGTTCAATCCGTAACAAACCTAAATAAAAATACATGTTTTTCTAGAAGTTGGGTGACTTCCTGTCCTTTAAGATATCAGTGAACAGCCAGTCATCCTCATGTGGCAGTGTCGGTATGGGACGGTGCTCAGGATTATGAAGTGGGACAGAGAATGATTGTGCAATGCCCTCAAATGGTGTTAAGTTTTGGTTACTTTCACAATTTACAAGCATACAGGGACTCTCCTCCTGCGACTGCTGGTACGTCTGCAGCTCTGAGGCATTGTAGAGGAAGCTGATCGATGTGGGGAGCTGGTTTTGGATAATGTCGGTCTCTTGGTTTGGCTTAAAGTTGTTGAACTGCGGCCCTCCAGCGTCTTCATTTTGTCTCAGTGCCTGCAAGCTCCTCTGATCACTCTGGAAGTGGTTTATGGTCAATCTCTGATCTCCATGACAACTATATTCATATATGTACTCACCTGTGTCACAGTGTAGATCCTCCACCTCAGATTTGTTGCTGTTACTGTCTGACTGATCTGCAAATTCAACATCATCAGCACCGACTTCCTGCCCAGCGTCACCTTGGCATGCACAGATACTTTCAAAAAAGGCCTCTACATCCATGCAGCCTCCTAAGTCCTTATTGCCAACACTGAAAAGATCCATAATATCTGTCCACTGACTCTCTGAAATGTCAGCGATGCTTTTCTGGGCCTGCGTGCAGGTTGAGATGTCTGTCAACATCTGGATCGAGAAGTCGCACGGGTCGATGTACAACGGAGAGAGCTCTGGACAGGAGGGAGAGCTGTCCACATTTTGGCCGAACTGGATGAAACCGGAGTCCTGCTGAGTTGTTTGAGAGTCTTCTGAGAGGTAGTTGGCTGACTTCAGCTGACTTTCATCGTTGTAACACTCAGTATGAAGGCGCTCTGCCCCGTGGTGATAGTCTATGCCTTCTGGTGAGCTCATAGATGATGATGATGATAGTTGATTTCTACTCTCCTCTTTCTGTCTCTCTTTGCTCTGATTGTTCTTTCTAGCGGTGCAGGTGGTGGGCTGTGATTTGGGGTGTCGTTTCCTAAGATGTCCCAAGTCCGGCTGCTTCTTTTTACTGATTTCAGTTTCATGTGAGCCAACAGAGACGTCACTCCTAGCCTTAGGGATGCCATCTGCATCTGTGTGAACACTGCATGTATCTGGTACTTGTGGGGGACTACCTGACTGCTCAAGTGTCTCTGGCTTCTGTGATGACGGAGAAGCCGCATTATTTCCCTCTTCCTTAAAATAAAGCGCAGATGCCAGCCGGTGGTTGGCTGCTTCTATGTCTGCAAACTTTCTGTTGAGAGAGACAGACGAAGAGAAAAATGAAAAAAAAAACATGCAGGACTATTTCTTTGCCAGGGTGCAGTGACTCTCTGGGGTCTTCGCTGCGGTCTCAGCTGGCTGTTTCTTCTTATAAACCGTACAGTCAAAGTTAAATTCAAAGTTTGACATGTTTTTTAAATGAAAGTAAGTCAACTCCTGAGCTGTCATGAAAAGAGCTGCGATCAGCAGCCTGAGTGATTCTTCACTCTCAGATGTTTTAATTTGAAGATTTTTTTTAGAGGCCTGAAGAGGTGAAAAGTATCCAGTATCACAAATAAAATTTGTGAAAAATCAATAAACATAACCCTATAATAATATATTATTATAGTGAATAGAAAATGTGAGACTACTTTTTACTCATCTTGCAGCTTAAGTTGTCACTGTTTACATGTTTATAGTATAATTATGTAAGCATATCTTTACAGTGCACTTCCCTTTATTAAGTAAACACTAAGAGCTAGAAGTCTAAAAAGCTGCCAATTAAGAGAAATTGCAGAGAAAAACTGCAATTGTTCTTCACTCTCAGATGTTTTAATTTGAAGATTTTTTTAGAGGCCTGAACAGGTGAAAAGTATCCAGTATCTCAAATAAAATTTGGGGAAAATATATAAACATAATGTGAAGCATTTTACTATCAGTGCCATTCTGGTGCTCCCACACACCTCTGGATCATGTTGTGCAGGAAGCGACGGTGGTTGACCTGCCGTTTGGACGGTCGTTTTTTTCGGGGTTTCTGAAGAGTCCTCATCATGTGGCCCGCTGCTGAAGTTACAAAGGTGTAGAGATCACGACCCCATGGGACCCCTCGCTCCAACGCAGGCTCAAGAGTCACAGAGATGGATGGTCGCATGGCTGAAGAGAGAGAGTGGGAGTCAAGCGGAAAGTAAGAAAGAGTAGAAGAAAGGAGTAAAAAGGTGAGAAAAATACAATACTGTGTTGTAATCAGATCAACTGAATTGCTCTTATTATAATAGCCTGTAAGAATAATAATTATCTCTTTCAAGGCCATTAACCCTGATAACTATCTATCATGCATTTAATTAATATTAATAATTCTTTTTTTTTGTAAGATTATTTTTGGGCATTTTAGGCCTTTATTTTTATAGGACAGATTGAGACATGAAAGGGGAGAGAGAGGGGGAATGACATGCAGCAAAGGGCTGCAGGTCCGAGTCGAACCAGCGGCCGCTGCGTCGAGGACCAAACTTCTGCACATGGGCACCTGCTCCACCAGGTGAGCTACCCAGGCACCCATTAATATTAATAATTTAAAGCAGCCTAACAGCACAAGGTAGCTCTCTTGGAAATAAACCACTTTAAAAAGAGAGGCAGATTAACTACAATCTTTAGGTACTTGTACTTAAGTATTTCCATTTTCTGTTACTTTATACTTTAAAGTTTTACATTTCAGAGTGAAATATTGTCATTTTTAGTCTACTGCATTTATTTCATAACTGCAGGTACTCTGCAGATTTGGTTATTATATTCAAAACCTATGCTGTTAACATTCAATGAATTGCTACAGGTTAATCTACTCAACAGTATATGAGTTAAAAACACCTCAAACATAAAATGCTGTTTACACAATAACGGCAATACTAATCCAATAATATACACATAGATAATAATATAACACCTATAAGAGCCATTTTCTGTGTAACTTTACATTTTACTTCTAATAATAATGTACTTTAACATGTAACATTTTGAATGCACAACCTTTACATGTAAAGGAGTATTTTTACATTGTGGTATTGCTTATCTGAATAGTTCTCACCCAACTGCCTATCAATACTGTTACAATAGAGGACTGATACATTACAAACAGTAACTTCTGTTTGTTATGCTTAATTTTGTTCCATTCAGTTCAGCTCAGCAGGAAATAAATAAATAAATAAATAAAATCCTGTGCACTTTTACCTTATTCCTCGGCTGCTGTGTGTCTTCGTATCGTCCTTCAAATTGCACTGAGGAGTCAGCTTGATGGAGGCGGGCTGCCTCAGAGAGAGAGGTGTGGCAGTTTAATTGTTTAAATGTGGGTTTTTGCATGTCTTGTGTGTGTATGTGTGTTGTTGACACAAGCTCTCAATGCAAATGCACAAATTCCCCTTTTTTCTTTCCAGCAGCATGAATAGAAAACAACCTGACAAATTGATAGTGGGAGAGGAAGTGAAAAGAAAGAGGCAATTATCTAAGAAGTCAACCGCTCGTGGAGGTGTGGGCACACTTCTCCATTGTGTGCCACACTAAAGGCAGCTTGTTAAATTCTGGGAGACACAAACGCACCAGTTGAGGCCGTTAACAAGACCTTAATTGATCAGCTTAAACTCTGGCCCTAATTATCACATTCTCAGAGGGAAGAGCTAAGATGGTTGCTAGTGGCTTTAATTGACCTTTGCAATTGAATAGCACACTTTCCACATACAGAATTTTACATATGTATGGCAGCAGGTGGGAGGAGAGAGAGGCTGGCCTTTTCACAAAGATACAGAGGATTAAAAATAAAAGTCTTATGTGCATTTTTTAATTGTTGCCATTTTACCATTGAAAATACCATTGAGATATGTGGTCTTATATATGTTAATGCTACAATTTTTTTTTTTTTTGTGTGTGTTTTAGACCTGAAGACACAACTCAAGTCAGACATGTATAATTCTCATTTCCAGTTTTTACAAACAATCAAGTTATTGTCCCATGTAAATGATCCACTTTTCCCAATTTGTGTCCATAATATTTTCTTTAACTCTCAAAAGATGGATCAACTTTTCCATCGAACACATTTCTTTTTCATCAGGATCAGCTTTTTTGTAAAGCTATGTTTATTATATTTGGATGAGAAATGAAATGTCCAGTGTTGCCAGTGCAACCATCCAAAAAAAGGGATATACTTACACCAATGTCTTCTAGCTTTTTGGTGATTAAAAGCAATAGTTTTGTCAGGTATATCGCTCCCTTCCTTTTAGCCTCCTCAATGTTCCCTCAGTAAATCACAGCACAGCTATTCGTAATGACAGCGTCTTTTATAGACTCTCCCAGAATAACTTTAGTTTAGTGCATTTCCACAAAACATGAGTATAGTTTCAGCTCACAGCAGAGTGCTTGAAGGACTGAGTTACATTTTTTTTGCATTAGGCCTTTATTTGTATAGGACAGCTTAAACTTGAAAGGGGAGAGAGAGGGAGGGGGGGGAATGACATGCAACAAAGGGCCACATATCGGAGTTGAACCCGCAGCCGCCACATTGAGAAGTAAACCTCTATATATAGGCGCCTGCTCTACCAGGTGAGCTTGTACTATTCTTTATCTAAATGTTTTCATGGGCTTTCAACCATTGAGACACTTTATCTCAAACACCTTTCTGGCCTCTTTAATGCAACAACTCAACTTGGCTTCCTTCTTCACTCTAATCAAATGAAAATGTTGCACATTTTACAGCCATTTACCCAAAGCACAGAAGCATTGCAGTAGGAGTGCCATCTATTTATAGTGACACCACATGTGCTTCAGACCAGAGAGCTGCACAGACTAACAGCTTTCTGCTGTGGTCTCAACTTCAACACTTTACTGTACTGTTCTACACACACGCGACTCAAGTGGCTTTTATTTACATGATAAGGTAAAAGAGGTCATCAAAATAATGTGTGCCATGGACACTGCTAGTGAAGCTTCATTCGGTTATATTAGTCTACATGCCGATGAGTGCAGTATAATAGCTGGACATGTTTTTTTTACCACCTCTCGATTGTCTGCTGCTGTTCCTCACATGTGGTATTTTCTCAGACTCTTCTCCAGCGAGCTGATAAAAGTCTTATCACGCGTTCTCTGCAACAGAGGCAGAACTTTGACCTGGTGAGAAGACCTTCATCTCAGCTCCTCCTCTTCGTCATCCAACAGAACCAATCAGAAAAGAGCTTTGTGTCGCTTTGGCTTTGGAAATATAAGGAGAGGGTCAGAGGAGCTACGCTGAAAGGTAGTGTAACTTCGAGACACAGCAATTATGATTTTAAATATGTCATTTAGATCACTATTAGTCAGTGATATCCATTGATTCCAGTGATTTTGCCCATCATTGATCATTTCCTTCAACATTTGTTTAATTTGAACATGTATTTAAAAGCCTTCCTCACATTAAAAAAATGCCATATATATTGTAAAGCAGTCAGTGGCTTTAATGTATTGTTATTGAATTGTCTCTGATCAGATTTTTCACCATGAACCGGGCCTGGGCTGTGTTCAAGGCTCATCCGTACATCAGTAATGTCCTGGGATACACAACGCTATTTGCCTCTGCTGACCTCATACAACAGAGTGTGCTGGGTGGTAAACAAACTGCAGGATCCACATCAGAGGATTCGGCTGGCATCGACTGGCGTCAGACGGCTCGAGTGGCGACTGTCGGCTTCTGTTTCCATGCCAACTTCAACTACCAGTGGCTCCGAGGGCTGGAGAGGATGCTGCCAGGAGGTGGAGTGAAGGCAGTGACTGGGAAAGTTGTTGTGGATCAGCTGATCGCAGCTCCTCTCACCATCAGTGCCTTTTATATTGGTAAGTGTGTTACAAAGCCTATTTAAGTCATGTAGGCTATATGAAATACTCAAAACTCTAAGTATTTAAAAAAAAAAATCCAATTTTTTGGTTTTCCCCAAAAAAAAGATTTGGAATCTCCCATCTGGTGTAATATGTCTGTAATTGTAAAATGTAAACTCCTCTTTGTGTCATTAAGCCCCCTCTTATTCTGAGAATATGACATTAGTGTCCTACATTTTCGATTTGTTACTAATTAATGGGGAAATAATTATGTTCTTGAAAGAAACACTTCATTTAAATTAAGTAATTATTCTGTGATTGTTCATTTATTATTGTACACTTTGCTCTCCCTATAGATCTACTGAATGTTGAAATGAATGTTTGACTGTATTTCACAGTTTTGCATGGTCAGCTGGCCAGCTGACTAAAAGAGTCTTTAGGTTACTCGAGCAATTGATTGGATTATTTAGTAATAATCCAATCAATTGCTCAACTGCAGATTCAGGAAATTGCTTTGAAATTATTCAGAAACAATGTAACCTGAAATAGTGTTGCATTTTTACCAACACATCTGACAATAATAAACATAAGCTTGGAATCTGAACTACTATTTTAAATAAAGTGGGTTTAAACACTGCTTGTCCACACAACATGCGTTTCTAAAGATGGATCCATCAAAGAATCAGTAAAATACTTTTACCTTTTAGGTTTAAGTTTACTAGAAAACAAAGACGACCCTCTTGAAGACTGGAGACAGAAATTCTGGACATCTTACAAGGTACACAGTTGCCCTTATTAGACTATTATTTATTCCTAAATGCCATGTAATAAATCTGTCTGTCTATTTATCTATAAATCCATCCTACATGTATGTTCCTCTCTTTAGACTGGAGTGGTATTTTGGTCAACAATGCAGGTGAGATATTCTTATATTTGTCCCATAATCTGTCACTTTCTGGCTGTAGATTCAGACATGTACGCAGTACATACACAGATGTAGAATGACGTGTTTTTCATCTCTTCCACCCTCTCAGGCAGTGAACTTTGCCCTGGTGCCCCCTGTGGCACGGACAGTGTTTCTGGGAGGCATCGCACTGACTTTCACTATCTACCTGTGTCACCTCAGACAGCAGAGTGGCCACAAACTCGAATAAACTTGAGACCCCGAGTTTTTGTACTGAAAGACTGTGACATTAAAAGGCTTATTTAAGGGCAGAATACAGTTTCAAAGTCATTAGATTTACAGAGAAAACAAGGGAATAAGTCACATTTATGTGAATCAGCTGATTAGCCCACATGGGTTATTCTTCAGCTGTGATTTGTTTCCTCATTTAACAGTTTCAGTGCATCATGGAATAACTTTGTTGATGTTGCAATAGATTTTTAACCAATAAAAGTTTTTTAAAAGCTATTTGTTTAAAATAAAAGTCATTTGTGGTTTTCTTTTTGAACCTTTTATCAACAAGCAAATTGTAGGCTCTAATCATGTGAATTGCTGCTTGTGTCATATACATTCCTGAAACTGAACTTCATATTTGTGGCACCTCTTACTGCAATAAGGGTTTTGAAAAAAGTATTATATATAAATAGTCCAAAAATGATTGATGTGGGAAGGAGGTCTCAAAACAAACAAACATGTATGCTATGGCAAACAAAACAAAAAATGCAGCCACTCTGTCATTTCAATGAAGAGCTTCTAAATAAACATATAGCCTAAAGATTAGATTGGATGACGTTGTAGCCAGTAGCCTGACAATGTGTATGAGAACTGACTGTCCGTCAAGATCAAAGTAGGTAAGATGCCAAGTCGCGTGGCCATGATGGTGCAGCTCCTCCAAAGAGGAGAAGGGTCCAAAGAGCGCACCATTAGCTTAAACCCACGTAAATGCCATAGCCTAAATTAAAGTTCAGTGATCGTTGGTGTGAAGAAGTACGGAGCCCCGCAAAATATTGCAGGGATCGCCAAACTTATTACTTGGGAATGCAAAACATATTGCAAGGGAACGCAAAAGTAGTCCCCTGAAAAAATCTCTTAGGAGGTCATAAGCAGCAAGATTACCTCCCCTTTCTCTGCTTTGCCCGCCCAGAGAATTAGAAAGACAGACATCATGGCTTTCAAAAACAAGCAAAGTGGCAGTTGGTCAAGGCCACACCCCCAGCATCCACCTTGCCCCCCCCCTCTCTCATCCTCAATAGCTACAGACACAGAAATGGCACATCCTAAGGAAAGCTCATTGTGGGACTGGCTCTAGTGGCTGTAATTCTGCACCAAGGCTGAATTTTGGGAAAGAGACTTCGCATACAGTATTAGGGGACCACTAAGGTCTATATTAAAGCATCCAAAGAGCACCATGTCATAGGACCTTTAATAACTTTCATGCAATGTGACCCAGCGACTCAAATATCATGAATTAAATTAAAAGTGTGTTTTTACTGTACAAATTCATAAAATAAATCAAAATTAGTCACTAAATGAGTAATAAACTATCATATCTCTTGCCCATTGATGCTAAAACAACCTTCCTATAACCTATAAAATTATGTCTTCACCACTGGAGGCGCCATCTTGAATCATCGCAGTTGTTTTGACTTCTTCCTGCAGGAAGCGCATGCCCCCGTAACCAATCAGAGATCCGAGATTTCAGCGCAGTGTTTATCGCGAGACCTCAGCTCTTCCTTTTCCCTTTTCGCTCTGAGCCCAAGATGGTAGGTGCTGCAAGTAGAAAATGTAAACTACGAAATCTTGACTATCCACGATCATCCTCTGAATTAAAACATCGTATTTCCTCAACGAAAACTTTTACTGGTTCTATACATCATTCACGTTACAGTCCTGTTATGATTTCGTGTTATTTGACCATGTAAATGATACTAGCTTACCCTCTTTGATGCTGATGTAGTGCCGTCCAGGTAGCCGCTTCACGTCCTGAGCTTGATCAGAAACGAGCTTTAAAAGGGGTTCAGAATGCAGAATATTATGTTAATCCTTAATTCCTATTTCGCCATGTTAACGTTTGTTTCTAAATGTCAAATTCAGCCATACTTTAGAGTGTAAGCTTGTTTGCTTTGCCGCTGGTGATAGCAGTTAGCTGTGGAGTGTCAACGTGTGAACCGGCCTGTACGCTACTAACGTTACATGTTGAGCTTATTAACTAAAGGGACGTTACTGTTTTTATTAGTAATATAAATTACTCTCATAGTTTAACATTGCGTTGAGGTGCTGTGGAACTGAATACTACACTATCAAAGTCAGAGGGGAAAAGCATTGTGTGGAAAGAAATTTCCAGACAGTGGCAACAGTATAGGTAGGCCAAGAAGGGATGAGTTACAGTGGGTTTAACCGACAAGAACAAGTAATTGTCAGTAGACTGAGAATAGGTCACAGTAGATTAAATGGTACACTTTTTATATTAGGGAAACATCCGACTGGCCTGTGCAATGTATGTGAGGTAATGGAGACAGTGGAGCATGTATTGATGTCATGCAGGAAATATGTCCGAGAAAGAGGGGTTATGTTTGCTGGACTACGGAAATTAGGTTTAGGTGAACTCAGGATTACAGATGTCCTTGAAAGTGGTGTTATTATGAATGGAAGGAAATATCTATTTGTGTTTTTGAAAGGTACTTGTGTTTTTAGGAAATTGTAGTGTATTGGTCTGAATAGATAGATATTGAGAAATTGTCAATAGGAGGCAGTAATGCAACGACTTTGATGCCAACTGCCGTTAAACTCTAAAGAAGAAGGAGAAGAAGAACATTGCGTTGTCGTGGTAGACGTGAATGTTCAATATAAGATTAAGAATGAAGCCTGGGTGTAATAGATGCCATTATTGGTATACAAAGTGCTTAAGATTAAACTGACTGTGCTGCTTGTGAATGCATTACTGTAATATTCTATTAATGTGGTTTTGTTTCAAGGGAGTTGACATCAGACACAACAAGGACCGTAAGGTGCACAGGAAAGAGCCAAAAAGCCAGGATATCTACCTGAGGCTCCTGGTCAAGGTAATTTCTATTTACACATTATGCTTTACTCATTGGAAAAATACCACTAGTAATTATTTCTCTCATCTTGGCACACAAAATTATCACTTGACAACTATATTCTTCATTCTAATATTATGTGATATTCCTAACTATCCGGCTGGGTTCTTAAAGTTGTACAGGTTCCTGGCCCGCCGCTCTAATGCTCCCTTCAACAAGGTCGTCCTGAGGAGGCTCTTCATGAGCAGGACCAACAGGCCACCCATCTCCATTTCCCGCCTGGTCAGTTTCAATTGTATCCCATCCTGTCCACCATTAATTAATCCATTATTTCTTTATTAGATTTAGAATTTTTTTTCCAATAAGTACATTTGGTTTGACTGTTGTTTTTAGGGCTGCATAGATTTGAACCACTGGATCAGTCTCAGTGCAGATGTGACAGAGCTACATCAAATACGGTTTCTTTGTCATATTTGGTAAAAGCATTGGTATCAATAGATACCTGATGTGAGAGTTTGGTAAAGAAAAAGATGGATTGGTGCATCCCTAGTTTTCATTGGACCTGTTGTGCTTTCCAGCGGTTCTGACTTTCAGGATGTAGTTTGGATTGGGTTAACAAAATTTGATAGAACTTTGGCTGGTGTTTATTTTATCTGGCTCTTAAGTTGTATTGCATCTCAACACTAACCTTGGAAATATATTAAATATGAACTGGTGGTCAAATTATTGTAGACACAATGTTATCCATGTAATGCAGCCAACAACTGCCTGCATGATATTGCCCAAGTCCTAATGTTAAAGTTGCATGAGCCCTGTTAGTAGTTCAGACGTGTGTGCTAAATTTCTGACTTTGCTTCCATGGCAACCAGATCCGTAAGATGAAGATGCCTGGCCGTGAGAACAGAATTGCAGTTGTTGTGGGATCCGTCACTGATGATGTCAGGATTCAGGATATCCCCAAGCTCAAGGTAACCATTATTTTTTTTTAGAATGTTAGAATTAACCTATTAGTGTTCCTTCCCCATAAAGATGTGATTCAGCCCATTGCGTATATTCCCTCAACATTGTAATGTTGTTGGTGACAGTCTCTGATATAGTCCTTATGTCCTGTTTGTGTTCCCACAGATCTGCGCTCTGAGGGTAACTGATGGTGCCCGCCGCAGGATCCTGAAGGCAGGCGGTCAGGTGATGACCTTTGACCAGCTGGCTTTGGCTTCTCCCAAAGGACAGGGCACAGTGCTGCTGTCAGGTAAATAAACATGTTATATTCAATACAATGACGCAATTGTAGTACATAATGTAAGCCCTCATTCAGTGTGTTTTTTATATGCACTTTAAAAAAAAACTGATTTGTATTTGGGTTAAGGCCATACCCTGATTTCTCAAACGCCATGAAAACGCCTTACCCCAGTTAAAATGGGAGTTTTCATAACCCGGTTGACAGAGGTAGAAAACTCCTTCAGTAACCAGGGTATTCCTTTATGTATACACCTTAACCGGGGTATGATTGGGTTAAGCATCTGCGCATGTTTCAACTGCCCCTCCCCACTCAGCTGGAGTGGCTTTTGAATTGAAAATAATCCGTTGGCGCTGTGAGTCGTAGTTTGTTGCTTTGATGCCATATATCAAAAGAGCGAAGCCCGAATCAGTGGCGGGCCATCGGCACCAAAGATTCTTTCCCGCTCATGTATACAGGGAGAACAGGCATAACCCGGTTATTCACTCAACCTGGGTTATGACCATACTCTGGTTACTGCTGCATGTAGACACACTGTACATCCCAATGGTGCTGGGGGGAATTTTGGCCATCAAAGTGGTCTACAAATCAAGCTCACATTAATTACAAATGTAGCATAGTCAGTTGATCATATTAAATAATATAGGGCTACAACGAACGATTATTTTCATCGTCTTAATTAGTTCTTTGTTCTATAAAATTTCAGAAAAATGTAAGTGTATTCCAAAGCCCAAGATGATTTCCTCAAATGTCTTGTTTTGTCCACAACTCAAAGAAATTATGTTTACTGTCATGGAAAAGTGAAGAAACTATAATGGGATATAATAATATAATATAAATATATTCCCATTAAGAGCTGGAATGAGAATTTGTACTGTAAAAATTACTAAAATTAATCAATCAACAACATTGTTGGCGATTAATTTAATAGCTGACAACTAATCAATTAATCTTTGCAGCTCTAAAATGATACACTGATACCATGGCTGCCAGATTATGAGGGAAATATGCAATAACGTATGCCGATTGTATTACTTGAATAGACAGATATTAAAATGTTCTAAATTCTGCCGCTCTGCTGCTTTAAATAAAAATTGAAAGGAAATCATTTTCAACATTTTTATTGTAAATTGAACTGAAAACCAGGTCACATAAAAGGAAAAGGGAGTTACATGTTAAAGTGCAGTTTTCTACTGATAATCTTTCAACTAACCAAATGTGTTTTTCCCCATTGCATGAAAAGTTTGAAAACTGTAGTAGTCCACATCGTATTTACACACTAAAGTATAACCAAATGCTATAAATTATCGGCATCAAGTGCTAGAGTTTTATGGGAGTTATCATTTAGCGCTGGTTTTTTGGTAAATTTATTAATCCACAAGATTGATTATTGGAAGAGAAGAGATGTCTTGTTTTCAAAATATGTTCCTGCCAACAAATCAAAAATATCCTCCTGTATACGTAAGGAGGTGCACACATTAGTTTTTCTGTCTTATATACGGTTCAGTTAGGACATCCATATGGTTCTGAAGCCAAAAATAAAGTGGTGCTAGATTACTAATAGGGTTGCACGATTTGGAGAAAAGGTCATATTGAGATTTACAATATTGCAATATCATGATATCATGAGTTTACTTGATTATCAAGGATTATCAAGAATTTGGTAACCTTTGGAAATGTGTTTTTTTTTATTTTTTTTTTACTTGAACATGCAAAATTAAATGAGCATAAGAAATACATAAAAATGTGCAATACTTTTTTAAATAACTTGAGAAAATTTAATAACAAATACAGAACTGTAATTTGAGATATTTGTACTTAAAGGGTACAATATGTAACATTTCTGCTTTAAACGGTCTAAAAACGACCATTCCTATGTTATATATTTTTGAGTTGTGTTCTTACACTATCCCAAATGTTTCCACCAAATGTCAAACCCAGAGAAATCTGTTATTTTATTTTCAGACACGGCACGTTTCCTTTACAAATACGTTTCCGTCACTGGCGTCATATAACCTTTCACCCTCCAGTTACTCTAACTTCCGTCAGAATACTGGCACCAAGATGATACGTTCAGGAGTAATTGTAAATCATACAATGTCACAGAAAAAAAATACTTGTAACCGTAATACTGCTTTTTTTTTTGCCATACAGCATCATTTTGTGATTAATTAAATCCCACTTTTTATCACAGTAATACAACAGAGACCTTATCTATTTTGTAAGTTCAATATCGATACCAGCTTGACGTTACTACAATGTGCTAACGTTGATGCTAAAGCTTTGTGGGTAACTATTAGAAATTCTTTGGTAACATTATGAGGTTACAACATCGTTCAACACGCTAATAGTTATTTTTAGTATGACTGTTTCGACCACAGCTAACAGGACTGAGCTAACCCACGAATAACTTCCCTAGTAACGTTAGCTGTATACGATTAATCTAATGCTAATTTAGCCAGCTAGCACACCCCGGTCTGTCTGCCTCACTCCCCCGGCACAGAGAAACTCAGTCGGGATGACAGCTGACAACAGCCCTGGGACATATAGCTAGCTAGTTACCGTTAGCCCCCAGTCAGCTATCAGCCAGCTACTTTCATTACAGCATCCCCCGGCCAGAACTTATCTCCAGTGCCTGGTGCTTACGACGCTAACGGCAGTTTAATTAAACGTCGGGAAACGGACCCAGTGACGAGTCACAACAGCGGCCATCCATAGCGGTAGCTACATCTCCGTAGCACTACCGGTGTATGTGCCGAAAATCTCCTCCCTGCCGAAATTTCGTAATTATGTTGGGGAAACTGCAGCTGTTTTATTACAATAACATGAATAAACGTAAACTTGAATGGGTAAACTTGTCTGTGAACTGATGCATTCTAACCGGCAGTGAAGGTGTTTAACACTAAAAACTCCCATAATTCCACGCAACTTCCCAATGTCATCAAAAGTCCAGTTTTACCGTCCATTGTTTTTGGTTGAGAGACCCCTAGCGGCAGAAAGTTACATATTGTAAGTTTAATATCTGCCACCAGCCAATAAAAATGTGGCATGTTAGAATTATACTTTAGGAATGTGAGTGGGAATACGTTTTGCTAGTAATGTTTTATGAGATGCTGTATATTTGTATCTGCTTTTAATCTGAAACCTTTGTTTGTTCAGGACCCCGTAAAGGCAGAGAGGTGTACAGGCACTTTGGAAAAGCCCCTGGAACTCCCCATAGCCACACCAAGTAAGTGTACAGTTGCTTCATCTCCATCTTGTCTGATATTCTGGTTAATATGATTATATACAGCATTTATTTAAGTGGATTATCCATAATAGGTAGTAAGGGGAAAAGCACAGGTGTAACTAATAAAATAAATCTTCACTTTGTTCCTTAAGTGTGCCAGTAAGCGTATGGCCCTGGTACACTAGAATACAATGCTACCATTGGTGAGGTTACTGGTTACACCTGTGTTCAACAGGTCAAGTGCCTATGAGACAAATTTGCATAAACTGTTGGCATGACTGTTAGAAAAAACCTGTTGCGACTATATTTTGTTCAATTCTGGCAGTTAACCAAGAAAATGCAGTGTATTTTGCTCTTAATCTGAGTGCTGTTATATATATATATAGTGTGGTTTTCAGAGAACAGTTAGATTATTTTTTTTGTTTTTGAGATGATGGGTGTTTTCACAGCAGACATTTTGACTTGTCTAAGTAGGAAAAGCACAGGTGTTACTAATAGCATTAACGATGACCCTCTTCTAATTAAGTGCCACGGTCAACCGGTATGGGCAATGCCAGCATTTTGAAATTGAAGCAGCTAAATGGATTTCAGTTGTCATTCATTTTATATTTAACATAAGGCTGCTCGATTATGGGAAAAAATATAATCACAATTATTTTGGTCAATATTTAAACAATTATTGCAACTTAAAAAACAGTGGAAAAAGTTAAATAAATCAACAGTAAAAAAAAAAAAACACATACAAACTGAAATTTCTTTTTTTTTTTATTCAGAACACAAGAGAAAATACATTTACTTGCAAAACGTAATGAGCTAAATTGCATTTCTCGATTATTCTGTTTTTGTGATCATTGGGAGCCAAAATCATAATCGCAATTACATTTCGATTAATTGCACAGCCCTAATTTAACACCTGTGCATTTCCGATTTGGACATGTAAAAGGCCTATAGTGTCTGGCTGAATATTCTGTACATGTACATAAAACTCATTGTCTACACCTCTTTGGAAATATGGGTTATGATCACACAAGATTATCCAAACAGCATGTGATTTCAATCACAATCTACAGTATACTATAGCAAAGGAATACTCATGTTTGCGAGTGTTATTTATTGAGAAGAGTTTTGAGCACAAGAAATCCAATGCCATTAAGCTCCATTGTAAAACGGAGTTAAATCAGTGCTTTGTCAGAACACAAACCCAGAGTGAGTAGTTGGCACACAAGTAAAAATGAATGATGACTCTTAAACAATTTTAGTGATAAGTTGTGAATAGTGGGGGTGCTACGTCGGCTTTGCAGTCATTTGTAAGGCTGGTATTAGCATATTAAGGTTGGGTTTGTGACACCATTTTATACTAAACTATTGTTTGTCTTCTCCAGGCCCTACATCCGCTCCAAGGGCAGAAAGTTTGAGAGAGCTCGTGGTCGCAGAGCCAGCCGTGCTTACAAGAACTAGTCTGTGTCTTTGTTTTCCATGCAATCTGATACAAATAAAGGATCGACTGTACAAAATGAGTTGCCTTTAGTGTTTTATTGGACAGCTTGCACACCCTTGCAAAAACATCTGTCACTGATTAAAAGCAGAACATGTAAAATGCTGACTAACATCACAGGAGAGGACCATGATGAAGCTAACACATTTCCCATTTAGGCTATGTTCACACCATAGACTGTATGTATATAGACACAGGGGCGTCGGACTGGGGGTAAAACCAATACTGATTACCAGGGCCCAAGGGGAGAGAGGGCCCTTAAAAAGTCTAATATATTTTATTTCACCTAGATATTTTCATTTCCTAATTAAATTTCATAATGCATGTCAGATGAAATGTAAAGTTAGTGTATTGGCTGAATAACTTGGTTGACTACATTTTGTATACAAAAAAGACTAAGGTCTCACCCACCCCTTGCTAATGCGCCAAATGGTTTAGTCCATCTGCACGCATTTTGTTTATGTTGGCTAGTTCAATTGAGCGTCTGGTGGAGCGCAAACTTCTGCTGTAAAAATGTCTTTCTCAAATCAGGCTACCAAAAAAGAAAGGAAAGACAGGAGAAGGAGGGAAAACAAAATGAGGGGCAACAATTGGTAACTGACTTATTTTCAAAGAAAGGTGAGCACAAACTAGAAAACGAAATCCATGGTACTAAACTGCTTGAATGTCTCTGACTGTTAATGCTAAAAACAGACAACCCACATAAAGAGCAGAACATACACTTTCAAATGATAATTTGGTTATACTTGTAATCTGAGGTAAAGGCTAAATAAATAAACTACAATAGCAATGCTGTAATGTGTAATAGCCTAATTTAAAACATGTTTAATTTTAAATGAATAGGCTATAATGTCAATAATTAGCAATAATAGGCTAATCAGTGTCATAGGTAGCTTGGTAGCTCATTGGTAGATACCTATCATGTCAACATTATAGTTATGTCAAATTTAGTAGAAGCAGATGTTAACATTGTGAAACACATGGCCCTCAGTTCTGGAAAGTAGGCAGAGCAGTGCAGACCAGTTTTTGCCAGAGGATCCAGGACTATGGCCAGATAAATTAACAGATGATCAGAGAGACACCATAGTACGCAGGCTGGCAAGTAAAGGTACAGAGAAAACAAACAAAATGTAGTAGTAACCACAGTAAAGTAGGCTAGAGAATGGTGAGAAAGTGTGAAATGTGTGTTATCAGGCTACTCTAAGCATTACAGTTAATAGTTATTACCCTATAAACAGCTAAGCCTACAGATTCATGTGTACAGAGGCCCAATTATTATTTTTCATTTCTATGATGTTGAGGAACATGGGGGGCCATCAGGACTGCCTATGCATAGGGCCCAGGGTCTGGTGCTACGCCCCTGGGTGTACACACACACACACACACACACACACACACTAGTGGTGGGCAGATCGAGGCTTCGTGAAACAATGAAACCGTTGAAGCAAATGTGCCATATTGTGTCGAGGCTTCGAAACAATCCGACACCCGTCTCAACGATGACACCTAGTGGTCACTTGCAGGTGTTGATCTAAAACAACCTTGACAATGAGCCATTTTTTATTATTGTATTTTTCTAATATGTGAAGCTTGTAACCTGTAGGCTCCTCACTGTGCATAATGTTATTTTGGTCATGACAAAAGAATATTAATAAAAGAAATCAAGCCACAATGTCTCAATTCTTTATAGATTTTTATTCAAAAATATGAATGTCCCAACAGTTTATTATATTTCAATCCTAATTATCTATCTATATCTATATATCTATATATCTCTATCTATATCTATACATCTATCTATCTGTGTATCTATATATGTATCTACCTATCAATATGTTAATGTGTCACTATGTATACTCTGTCTCTAGCCTATCAGTCAATGTGTAAATTTAAATGTAAGCCTAAATATAACTAAACAACTCGCACTATGAATGTCACTATATCACCAAAAATCCGCTATCTCAAAATCAAACTCCTCTCACAAAAACCCACGAGGTCAAGATGTGTTGACTTCACTTTTATACTGATGTGCGATTGTGTGTTCCCGACCCTGTCAATCAAACGCTGATTTATGCCACCTGTTGAAACACTTGTGAAACACTCCGATGTTTCATTTAGCCGTAGTCACGTGACATGGGTGTTTTGAATCACGCTTTGAATCAGTGTTTCGAAACATCTGCGCTTCGGGATCTCGACAAAGCTTCGGAACGTCAGTTTCACTTCAGCCATCCCTAACACACACACAGCTGTCCATTCATTCTCATTTTGAATGAGGATAATGCGTTTAATGGCTGCAAGGGGGTGCTGGAAGAACGCAGTGGCCTGCAGCGAAGAAATTAAGAGATATAAACATGGGAAAAAAAAACAACCCAACATCGCGCTGCGGTGGCCAGTAAATGTAACCGGCGAACACTTGTCAGGCCATGGGAGTCCCATTCCGTAAACGGTAAACCAACCTGCCGAATCGCTTGCTTTGGTCTCGATGCGAGACCAATGCTTTTCTTTCCATTTCCAGCCTTCACTGAAGTTTTAAGGAAATCTGACGTTTGATCAGTATTGACCATAGGTATTGACGAGTTGGCCGGAAAAAAACAAGACGTGGCCAGGAAGTGTTGGTCTGTCAATGATAGGAGAATGTCGCTGGGTGTTGCAATGTTTTCCTTATCGCCATTGGACTTCCGCTCCGCCGCTCAAAGCTACCGCTGCTGCGTCTCCAGACACTTCCTGCACGGAGCTACAGTTTCCAGAGCAAGCGACTCTCGTCGTGAGGGGGGGAGACAAGATGAGGTATTTTGCGGTGTTATGCCTTGATATATTACATTAAACTTGGCTCCTTCTAAGCGGATGCTGGTAAAAATATAACCGTAAAAGTTACAAATGTTCGTGTTACTCCGGCTTGATAGAATCCTTGGCTAACGTTAACGTTGTGATACACCGTTATCTGCGCTAACTTGGATAACGTTACCTCCTTAAACCAATCAATAAACGAGACGTAAAATGTCAAATTGGGACTTGTCAGTGCACCCATGGTAATTTGTAGTATTTTTGAAGAAAATAAAGTGTCAATAGTGCCGTAAATTAGCTTGAACTCAGGCTACATTTTAAGTAGTAAACTGCTAGCCACTGCTAACTGACAGCGCTGTGTTGCGCAGCTTACTGTATTCACAACATTAGCTAGCGCCTGTATCACCTTGATTTAACGTTAAGATTCGTGACTTTTAACGCTTTTTGGTTGTTGATAGCTTTTTCATAGGCTGCAACATTTATGAAAATGTATCTTCAGCTTAAGTGTGCTGTAACTGTTAAACTAACGTACAGCAAGAGTTAGCTAGCTAAGTTGTTACGACGGCTAACCGAAACCTGCCCAAAATACCCCAAAGTCACTCAACAACAGACCCATTGTGTGGGGGACAAAATTAGCCTGCCGATATTATTTTTGGATGTCCCACGCCCTGCATTTCAAGGACGTAAGGTGCAACAATGGGCATCACTGGTCACTGGGGTACTTTTTGTGTGTGTTTAATCACGACAGGGCATCAGCCAAGTATTGATTTTGTCTGCACCACAGCTTGCATAGTGTTTCCGGGCTGTTATAAAACTTGAAAGATGTGACTAGTTTATTAATTTCGGGTAACGTTATACCGAAGTCCCACGCTGATAGTCCTGTTGTACTTTGACACTCTAAAGTCTAATTAGCTGGACCCTGCTGACTTGGATGGATTATTAACTCGGGAACAATTTAGGATTGCTAAGTAAGATTGTTTCATGCTAATGCGTATTGCAAAACCTCTAAAATCCAGTACAATGTAGGTCAGCAATTTGCTAAATCTGAATCCTAGATTCAAATTGTGAAAGAGACACTGGTTCCCCAAATCCTGTTACACAAAAGCCCTATTTAAGAAAAGAAAAGAAAATACCAACCAGATGTGGTCGTTCTCATTCAACATTTCATGCATAATTATGTGGTGTCTCAGCAAGGCGGTGAGGATGTGTGACTGTTAAGTCATTCTGTACAAAGACCAAGGTGGTGCTTGTATTGCTTCACCCTGTAACCGTAATCTTTTTCTCTTATCATGACCGTTCTTCTCTGTACTTGTTCTACTCCAGTTGTAAAAGTGTGATACAGAAATATTCAACTTTGCACAGTGAAATCCCAGGTGAATTAGGGGCAAACAAATTATTTATTTAGTTTAGTGGGCCCCCTTCTTTAATGTGAATTTCTTACCCATCTGCTCTCAAAATTATTTCATGTGGATCATCCATACATTAAAGTTCTGCAGTTCTTTTTTCCACTGTAAAAATTGACTTTTGTCCTCCTTTCCTCCTTTGTGTTCTTACAGGAATAAAGATCTTTGGGAGGGAACGTGAGGCTTGACTCAAGGACATTACCATGACATAGACTAAGAGTCCACCTGGAACTGTCTCCTTGTTTGTCTTTTGTTAGGTTTATTATTTTATTTTTTTGTTGTCTAGTCTCCACCTGTCTTACCTGGTGTTTACACTCTCCTTGTGGAGAACAGATAATGAAATAGTATGCAGGAGTATTTGTTTGCATGAAACTTTAATGTATCACACTACTGTCTAGAGGACTGACCTAGTCACTCCTCGTGTCAGCCTCCTATATCACAGAGATTAAAGATAGCAATAGAGGTATCAAAGGTCTTGAAAAAAGTCTGCACTTATCATATCATTGCAGGAATAAATTACATTTCGGCCAGCACTTACCATCCAACATACTCTACCGAATTCTTTACTTGTGCTTTAATTTAATTGTTGTAGCCTTCTTGTTTAAACAAGGTGCGTTTGTTTTTCTTATTCATACTTAATGGATCTATTTTTCAATGCAACCAAGAGTTTTAGTTTTGTCTGTTTGTGTAATTATTTAAAGATGTATTTTTAATGTTGAGGAGCTGCTCAGCTGCCTGATATTGTTATCGCAATAGGCGCCTTTAAGTTGTAAAGTAAACATTCTTTTTTTTTTTTTTTTTTTTTTTACTTATGCAATCTTTGTGAAGAACAATTTTGTTTAAATTACTTATCTTGTAGTGGAAAAATATACATTTTTAAGTTTTATTGTCTTTGAATATGTTGAAGTATTGCTCATTTTTCCACTGGCAGTAAACTGTAGAAGCTGATGGCTCTTCAGATCAAACTGATGGGAGCTTTCTAACTGTGACACAAAGACTGATCTTCAGCAGTTTCCATCTTCACTGGATAAATACTCTAAACAGAAGAACCTTTGAACTGGAGTTTTCTTCTCAAATGAAGATATACCTCTTTAATAGACAGACGGAAACAAAGAGCAGATTTTTTTTTGTGTGACATTGTCTCTTGAATCCAAACACTAAAGAGGGAGAATGATTCTGAGGAGATTTCAGGGATAAAGCTCTCAGACTGACATTCAGATACATTTGGATTTTCCCTGCAAATCGTACGAGGGCTGCCGGATTCCACAAGCCTCTAACTGTAGAAAACCCGACCCTAAAACTTGTTAAACCAACTTTTTCCTGTAAAAGCCTTGTCCACTTCAGCAGTGAGGATGCGATCTCCTGAACCATCTTCACCTTCCACAGCAGAAGCCCTCCTTCATGGTCAGTTTGCCAGCTGGGATTCAGGCAGCAACAATAACAGCTGCCCCAACAGCCCTGGTGGTCCGGGAAGACTCTCTCCCGCTGTCTCCCCTACTCCGGCTCCAGCCTCCAACTATGCCCTGACCCTCACCCACACCCACATACATATCCAGCGGCTGTCACCACGGCCGGGGAAGGAAGCCCGTCTCTTGCTGCCTTTATCAGAGCTAGTGGGGTGCAGTTGCCCTCGCGCCCCTGCGCCCCCTCTCCTGGTGCTGTACTGGTACCCGCCAGGCAAACGACGTAAAGGGGTGTCTCGGCGCAGGCAGGTGAGGGCCTACCTGGCAGAAAGCAGGTCTGAAGCTGAGAGGTGGTCAGCTGCTGTACAGTGTCTGCTCAGAGGTGTGACTGTCACTGCTGAAACAGGTGAGTGTGTGTCTCACTAGAGGCTTGCTTGTCCAGGTTGGGTGATGGTTGTTAGATAGTGTTACAGGACCATTCTGGTCATAGTAGTCCAGTTTACATTTTATTGTTATTTGAACAGCTGAGCATTTAATCATGAACCAGGTGAAGAAACCTGTTCATTATTTATTCATTAGCTTTTGTAACTGTTCACTGAAATAGCCGGTTTCTATGAAACTACTTGTGACATGTCATATTTGACTTTGACTCAATATTTGCTCTCACTTTACAGAAAAAATATCGGGATATATATCGTATATCGATATTCAGCCAAAATATATCGGGATATGACTTTTGGTCCATATCGCCCAGCCCTAGCTTAATGTCACAGTGACCCAAGACTTTTCTGTAAATACAGCATAGCCACGTTTCAACACAATGTTCTGGGGTCTTTTATGTCCCCAGAACTATTTTCAAGGAACTCGAAGGTTCCTTCAGATCATTGTTGTCTGCGTTTTCACCGCGGTCTAAAGACCCGTGAAGATTAGGAAAGCCTGCAGTTCAGTGTGCCCGCCCGTATTGTCTAAAAACACTTGGAGAGAAAAAACTAAATAGATTTTGTCTCACTGTGCTTTACAGCGTAACCACTGAGAAATCATCAAAAAATAAGGGTTTATTTCTCTCATTCCAAGCACTGCCATGCTCTCTCTTTCTCGCCCAAGACACACATCTGCAGCCGACAGTACAGTGTGGCTGCTGGCTCTCTCTCTTTGTCTCTGTCTTTTTTTAAATAAGTTAGTAAGCCAACAGCAGAGTATATAATTACTTTAAATGTTATCAAACAAAGAGAAATGTTCTCCCCTCGTCCTAAAATGGTCATTAATCAAAATGAGAGTACTTCCTTGTTTTATGAATAAAGCAGTCAGTGAGTTTAAGCAGCCGTGCTGTGTGAGTTTGACCAATCAGCAACGGTCATCCCTGCAAACCCCACCCTGAAGATTCCTGTACTCAGGAATTACCCTCTGATCAGGGACTTTTGGGGAGAGAAATAAAGCCCCCAGAACTTAATGTAGACCCTTTTCACCCATATTGTGTCACTGAGAACACAAATGGTATCAGGAGTAGTTAAGCATTCTAGGGGTTATGTAGCAAAAACAAAGGGGGATTAACAATTATAGACCCTAAGAGGCTGTGAGATTTATTATTCAGAGTACTTAGTTTGGATTTATTTTTCTTTGTTTGTTTCACATAACTACATCTCACATTTATCTAATACTTCTTTGTTTTTCTGCCCTTATCTGTCCTGCACACATGGTCTGTATCATTCAGTGTCAAATGAGACAAAGGGTGGGGCTGCTGCAGCTTTCCACCTCTTCCCAAGCGCTGTATTTCCCCCCCCAGCCTCAATAATCAAAGAGATCGCAAGTGATTACTTTAGACTGTTTAGATTTATCTTTCTCCCAATATTACCTACTGTATGCATCACACTCTTTTGTCATCTCCTCCTCTCTCTTCTTTAGACTTAATCTTTAACCCATAATTCTCATTAATTTGTCAGTTTGTTTTTCCTCATTCTTTACCTATCACATCATTGTCTCCTTCCCCCAACAGCGAGAAAAGTCCTTCATTTAAAATTTTTCCAAATCCTCTGTTTGACCTTTGTCTGCTCTTGCCTCCTCCATACTCTTGCAGTTCACCCTATTTGTCTCAGTTTTGCCAGCCTTTTGTTTAACCCCTAGTTTCTGTTCCACTTTGCTCACATAGCTTTCATTCCATCTTATCTTGTTGTTATACTTCTCTTACCTAATCAATCCATTTCTCAATCTATTGCTGTCTTGATTCTGTTACTTTTCATGCCTTTTCTGTTTTTGCTTTAGTGTTGTTTGTTGCATAATCCAGGATTATCTGAGAGTGCAGTTATTTTATCTCCTTCCCTGCACCGCTGGCATCCATCTGTACCAAACTAAATCTTAGATAGATGTTCAGAGCTAACTATAGAAGCTTTTTATTTATTCTAAGCTTCATACCTGGGCTGATGAAAGAGTAGTGAAGTGGAGTAGAGTGTTGCCTCTGTGCCCTAGTTGGACAGAATTCAAGATTTGATTTGATTCTTATTATTTCACCACCTGGTTTTATTGAATTCATATATCAATGTTTCTATATTGTTAATATATCTATCCAGTATTACTATGTTACCAATTTATATAATTTCTTAAAATGCAAAAAAAGAAGAATTGCTTGTGTCCTTTACCATGTATCATGATTTACGTGCTCTTCTGTGCCAGCATTATGAGATCTTGTGAGGTGAAATAAATGAAGTTTAAATGGTTGAATGCACTCAAAGTCCAGGGTTGGGCAACACTGTGTAATGACAGATCCCAGTTGGCTTGCTTTGCAGTGAACCTCTAGTTCCTTTCTTTGTTCTGGACAACAACTCTGAGTTTTAACTTGTCCATGCTCTCTCTTCTTTTTCAAACAGAATTTTCAAGAAGTCTGCTACCTCGTCCCAGGCGACTACTGTTATTGGTCAATCCCTTCAGTGGGAGAGGCCAGGCAATGCAGTGGTGTCAGACCCATATCCTGCCAATGATCAGAGAGGCCAACATCAGCTACAACCTTATACAGACAGGTAACACATCCAAAGGCAAAGACAGAGAACACATTTACGTATAACTTTCATATATACCTGGTGTTAATTTAATGAATCTGTCTCAGAGCGTCAGAACCATGCCAGAGAACTTATCAGAGAGTTATCGCTCCCAGAATGGGATGGCATCATCATTATCTCTGGAGATGGCCTGCTGCATGAGGTGTGTAACGCTTTTGTTGGAGGGCTAAGCATCGTGGAATTTAGGGGTATGGAATCAAGGGGGGGAATAATATAACCGTGAAGATATCGTGTGTTTTTATACCACATGTACATTACAGCTTAAACTGTGTCCACCGATATGATTTTCAGAATCTTTTGTGTTGTGTTCCTGCAGGTAATTAATGGGCTGATGGAGCGTCCTGACTGGGAACAAGCTATAAAAACACCTGTTGGCATTCTTCCCTGTGGCTCTGGGAATGCACTGGCTGGCTCCATCAACCACTATGCAGGGTAAGCATGTATCTCATTCATATAAGATAATCTTTTATTGATCCCAGATCATATTTCAGTCTAAGCTCTGTGAACCCAAAAAGTGGTAATTAAGGATATCCTATAATACATATTCTCTGTATTTTCTCAACTGCTGCTGCAACTGCTTGACTAATCAACCATTTTCTATCTTTAAGTTTATCTTCTATTATTTTCTTAGTTTAGATCATCTTTGCTGAGAATAGTGCTGTTAATAGGTTGCTGTACAGACACAGGACATTTAAAAATTGTATATGAGCTCAGCATTATTAGGTCCTGCCCGAGTCAAGCTCTTTTATATCACACATTTGACATGTCATCTTTCAAAAGAGCACTATGTTGCTGTTTTTGTCATCACCTTGTTATCTAGGCCTAGAAATCTCTGAATAGCGAAAGGACTCTGTATTTACCTGTTGTTTGTACAGTTTTCTTGTTATCTTTACTGACAGGAGGTGTTGTCTTCTTTATATCTCCCTCAGGTATGACATGTGCCTTCGGGAGCCCCTCCTTTTGAATTGCTGCTTTTTGATTTGTCGAGGCGGTGTTCGACCGATGGACGTGGTCTCTGTGACAACAAGCCCTTCTCCCTCCACCAACAGTCGTACTGCAGCACCCAGGAGACTGTTTTCTTTCCTCTCTGTTGCCTGGGGCTTTGTGTCCGATGTGGACATTGAGAGTGAGAGGTGGGTGTGTAAGAACATCAACTATTGGCTTTGTTCATCTAAGCATTACTCTAGTTATCCTTAAATATCATATATTTTTATGTATTAACAGATTTATTACAAAAGAATGATTTACTTTCCTGATTCCAGGTATCGTGGCCTGGGCTCAGCTCGCTTCACCCTGGGTACCCTGGTGCGCATAGCTTCTCTTCGATCCTACAAGGGTCGTCTGTCCTACCTGCCTCCCTCTATTAGCGCCACATCACCAGACGCCACACCACCTCCGCCAAGGAGACCCCTCTCCCGCAGTATCACAGAAGGCCTGGATGGCTTCTGTCGAACGCCCATCCATCGCACCTGCTCTGACATGGGCATCAGCGAACAGAGGAGCCTGCGTAGGGGTGAGGGAGAGAGGGAAAAAGAGGAGAGGCAGAGAGAAAGGGACAGAAGAAGGGAGAGGGCTAGGGGAGGAGGAACTGGCGTGGTGAGGGCAAGCAGCCTGGCAGAGGACAGAGAGAGAGAGGTAGAGATGGAAGCAGAAGAGGGGAGATCAGGGACATGTTCAGAGAGTTCAGAATCAATTGAAAGGGAAGACTGCAATATGGGAAAGATAGAAAGGTTGGCTGGGATCAAGGATGAGAGGGAAGATGAGGGAATTGTAGAGCAAGACTCCAGTGAGATGGAGGAGGAGGAAGATAGAGGGAAGGATGGGGAAGGCAGTGGTGGTTCTGCAGAGGGGGAGAGAGCGTTGCATGCAATAGAGCCGGGAGAGAGCCGTGGGGTAGACATGGGGCGAGAAGCAGATGAAGAGCCAGAGGGTTACCAAGATGGGCTCCAGAAAGCCAGACAGGCACTGAGAAAGAATTCAGCCCCTTCAAGCCAGATAGCCAACGCTCTCTTCAACCAGCCTCTCAGTCGGGAGGCTGACACAGATTCGGGTACTTCATACGGGGTAGAGGACATGGATCTGAATGGAACCTACTATCAGAAAGAACCCTACCAACTGGACATTGCTCGTGAGCGATCTCTCACAATCTCCTCTCCCTTTCGTCACTCTCCCTTCTCTAACAAGCCCAAGACGCTGGACCAAAACCAGAACACCTCCCGGCCGAGGCCCCTCTCTCTCCTCCAGCACTCCCACTCAAACTCCCTCCCCCCTAAACTCCCTTCCCTCTCCCTGTCTCTTTCTCCGACACCTCCATCTTCCCCTTCATGTGCCTCCCCACACTCTTCATCCTACCTCGTCCCCCGTCCTAACACCCCAAATTCCACTTCGCCCTCACCCTCTCTACGCACACCGTCCTCATCTTTTAACTTTGACATTGCTGAGCCAGCGGGACCCCTAAAGAACCGTCCTTTTGTCTCACTGCCTTTAAATATCCCTCGGGATGACTTGTTACCTCCCCTCGACCAACCCCTTCCCACCAGAGACTGGGTCACCATCGAAGGGGACTTTGTCCTGGTCCTGGCCCTTTATCAGTCTCACCTCGGGGCTGATCTTCATGCTGCACCCCAGGCCAGGTTTGACGATGGGCTGATCCACCTGACCTTTGTGCGGGCGGGGATCTCCAGAGCCACTCTACTGAGACTGTTCTTTGCCATGGAAAGAGGAAACCACCACTCTGTCAGCTCGCCTTATGTGAGCCATATTTCCTGTAAGGCCTTCAGGCTGCAGCCTCTGTCTACACGGGGGACACTCACTGTGGATGGAGAACTGGTGCCCTATGGGCCTCTTCAAGCACAGGTCAGAAAGGGGAAAATGGTGTTTGGTACATACTGAATGCATTTGTGAAGTGCTTTGATCTGAGTGTATTAACTGTAGGTGATTGGATGTGACCCTTAATTTGCTCAAGTTAGGGATTTTGATTACCATCCATTCATAAAGCACATGCTCATGAAACTGTAATAAAGAGAGGCCAACATCCGCTACAACCTTATACAACTTTGGTAGGGCTGTGCACGAGATAGTATTTTGATTGTGGTTGATGTTAAAACACATGATTATTTTTTCCCAACCAGTAAGGAGATTTTTTAACTGTATGCCTCTACAGTAATAAGTGCTGTAGAAAAGAGTTTATGAGTTACTATGAGACTTAATAATTTTATTTTCTGATCTCTCAATGTTTCACAGGTTCATCCTTCCCTGGCTCGTCTCATCGTTGGTGACTCTGGAGTGAAGATTACCAGATTCTAATCGGGTGGTTGAGCTGATTGACAGATACAGCACTCTACTGAATTATGTAATCTCTGCTGTCATCTATACTCTGAAAGAGCGTGGAGTATTAGAGAGACTTAAAATAGCCTGGATAGCAGAAACTGCTTTTCTGAGGTTTAATGAAAGGGATAACCCACGAGCCACGCATCATTGGAGCATGACTGCAGGGATTAATAGCAAATTTAAAAATGGATGAAAAATGCGCCTCATTGCACAGTTGTTGGATTACGCTCAGCGTACCCTGAGAAGCATGAAAACTGCACAGCCTGGGATAGTAAGAGGGAAGAACAATCAAATGTTTGTTTATGGAGTTTTTTTTGTGTGCAGGTGCATGTGTTGGATGTATACATAGAGGTATGCATGCAGAGAAGCACTACCTGAATTTTGCCTTTTTTAATGGAAGAAATCAGTTGAAAATCAGAGAAGGTTGTTCTTAAACATGAAATGCTATAAAATATACATTGAGATTCACTTGGCCCCAACCCTTTATCTTTAACCTGCTCTCTATGTCCAAATGTTTTAATTTAAAAACTTCCGTCCATGAAAAGAATGCCTTATCTGACACTGGACAGTACAGTTGTACCTTTGCCCTTACTTGTTCTTACTTATATAAGAAACCCAAATATATTCAATCTCTGTCCACCTATCATAGGGTCCGTCCACTACATCAAAGCAAAGCTACGCTTATATACTTAGACATACTGGTAGACTCATCTACCTACTGTTATCTTTGAGCACACTGCTCTCCACTGTTTAAAGCATCAGTCGAGAAAAATATGGACACTTTAATGACCATTTTGTTCATGCAAGTTCCTCAATGTAGTGCAGCGAGATTAGCTTGTCAGGGTCATTCCATAGTAGGAGCAATGGAACCGTTGAACGGTGACCATTACTGACATTTTAGCCAATGGATGCACGATTATGATGTCAATGATATCACACTTTGCAACATATTGAACATACAAATGTCTGAACAAAGCAAGCTTCTTTGTCAGTGGTATAGTAGTGCATTTTGTACAATAACTAGAGTTAAAGCAGCACATAAAATCACAACACTAGAATCTATAGTAACTTTTAGATACATCTACAGCGCAATGCAGAATCTGATGCTTTGTTCTAGAAATGGGTGCACTAGTATTAATAGCCTAGTCCATATACTATAATAAATGGATCACGTTACATTCCTAGCCTGAAATTAATTAAATGTCTGAATTTAAACACTCAAAGCTTTTGAAAGGTAGGAGTGACTGACCAGGGCACAACATTAAAATCCAGAAGCTCTCTGTTATCACATCAGACTTTTGATCAAGCGATAAATCAGATGGAGGTAAAACAAATTTCATTGTTAGAAAGTATCCAGCATCAGAGCTGATCTGGTCAAATAAGTGATAGATTGAGTTTTACATTTAATTCTTTAGGCCCCTTCTTGGAATTGTCATGTCTTATAAATTAATGTTAATCTTTTAATGTTATAATAAAACCTGCTGATATACTTGGTCTGGATAAAGGATAAATCATTAGCATGTGCACTGTATCAATCAGTAGGATCATGCGCCGACTGCTTGGGTCATCATCAACATACTGTATGTTTTGGTCATGCCTGGACAAATCAATGCCTTTGTATAATAAGCCTGTACATTCTGGCTGTTGATGATAAACTGTTAAAACCTGACTGCAGAAAATGGAGTAAAACTCTTTGCTTACCAGGCCTTTAATTTTTTTTTTTTCTTCCTTTGAGCGCACAATGCAGCTAGTCTACCACAACTACACTGTGCTTACACAGAATGTGAATACAACATTTTGAGTCTGGACTTGTAACAGTACCAAATAGAAGAATCTATATACACTTTGAATGGAGTTTTTGCCAAAATGTTTACTCTCAATGTTTAAGAGACTAGTTTTACTTACTAAACATTTCATTGTCTATGGCCATAGCTCCGACCATGGTGTTGTAGACCAATTTGATATGACAACATCGGGCTATAACCCTTCAATTGATAATGCCATTAAGATGTCTGTAGTGGACTGCCTGTGATGAAATTGTAATGATGACTAAATCCATATGAATAAATGAAACATATATACATACAAAATGTACAGTTAATAGTTAACAGTCAGCCATGCATGTCACACAGTCCCCAGTGGCGGCTTGTCAATAGAGGGCGCTGGGGCGCCGCCCCCATCAAATTCCATAAATATAAATGTATACAAAAATGAAATAAAAAATGAAAAATAAAATAGTTTACTCATAACTGGTAGTAAGAGCCTCAGCATTTAATACAAACTGGCTTTAATCGGTTAACTATTTTCTATGTTTCAATATGTTTCCTCCGGTTTCTTGGCTGCAGCATAGGGCTGCAGGGACGCCGGTAGTGGATGTGTATGTGAGTCCTTAAACCAGGGGTCACCAACACGGTGCCCGCGGGCACCAGGTAGCCCCCAAAGACCACATGAGTAGCCCTCAGGCCTGTTCTAAAAATGAAAATTGAATATTGATATCTGTTTCCCACCTTGTTAAGTCATTGTTGATAATTATTGTGAGAAATCATTAACATGATCAGTGTCTTCACATAGATGAGTATCATTAATCATTAATAATCATATATAACTAAAGGCAAACTGAGCACATTTGTTATTTCAGAAGAGTGTATCAAACTGGTAGCCCTTTGTATGACTCAATACCCATAAAGTAGCTCTCAGTTTCGAAAAGGTTGGTGACCCCTGCCTTAAACTTTCGGCCAGCATGTGACCTGAAGCTGGTCTCTAATTGGTTTCTTAGAAATTCTCCTCCGGACGCACCTCGCTGCGTCCCTGGCGAAGGAAGGAAACTAGCAACAATAAACAAGGAGAGATTCGTGAAAGGGAAGTTATACAACGTCGTGGAGCTGCCGACCCCGTCCAAACGGCGTGTCAATTGAATATTCCGTTGAGTTATCTTAGCTGCTAGCTAGCTAACAGCAAATTACTACTATCGGTGTTGATAACCTTGAGAATTGTTGCTTGATTTGTGTTTTAAAGCCAGTCGGAATTAGCTACTAACCTGATGAACCTGATAAAAGGGTATGGTTAATATTGAAACTCAGACAGCTAAGGTTGGTGAAAGAAGAGGTGTTGAGGAGTAGAGACAGCGACTGGTTTAAAGAGTCAAAGTACAGGTTTAGTAAGACGGTGAGAGATGCTAAAAAAGAAACTGTACTCTGAGAAACTCCAACAACAGTTTTCAGCTAATGACTCTGCTTCTGTCTGGAGAGGGCTCAGACAGATCACCAACTACAAGCCAAAGCCCCCCCACCAACCCAGTCCTGGACCCCCTGCAGTTCGCCTATAGAGCCAACAGGTCTGTAGACAACGCGGTCAACATGGCTCTTTGTTTCAAGCTCCGGCAACTGGACTCCTCTGGACCCTACGCCAGGATCCTGTTTGTGGACTTCAGCTCTGCCTTCAACACCATCCTCCCTGCTCTGCTACAGGACAAGCTGACCCAGCTGCACGTACCTAACTCCACCTGCAGGTGGATCACAGACTTCCTCTCTGACTGGAAGCAGCGTGTGAAGCTGGGGAAACATGTCTCCAATTTTCTAACCATCAGCACCAGTTCCCCTCAAGGCTGCGTCCTTTTCCCTCTGCTCTTCTCCCTGTACACCAACAGATGCACCTCCAGTCACCAGTCCGTCAACTCCTGATGTTCGTGGACGACACCACCCTCATTGGACTAATCTCGGGATGAGTCTGCCTACAGGCGGGAGATTGACCACCTGGTGACCTGGTGCAGTCAGAACAACTTGGAGCTTAATGCTCTGAAGACAGTGGAGATGGTTGTGGAGTTTGGGAAGGGCACAGCCCCACCTGTCCCCATATGGGCAACTCCACAGTCAACATTGCGGAGTCCTTCTGCTTCCTGTGCTCCATCATCTCCCAGGATCTCAAGTGGGAGCTGAACATCAGCTCCCTCATCAAAAAAGCCCAGCAGAGGATGTACTTTCTGTAGCAGCTGGAGAAGTTCAACCTGTTGTTGCTGTTGACTATGATGATGCACTTCTACACTGTCATCATTGAGTCCATCCTCTCCTGCTCCATCACCATCTGGTACGCTGCTGCCAATGCTAAGGACAAGGGCAGACTGCAGCGTATCATCCGCTCTGCTGAGAAGGTGATTGGCTGCAATCTGCCGTCTCTCCAGGACCTGCGGCCTCCAGGACGCCGAGGCGAGCAGAAAAGGTTGTAGCCAATCCCTCTCACCCCGGGCACAAACTGTTTGAACCCCTCCTCTCTGGCAGGAGGCTGCCATCAAAACAGTTTCTTCCCATCTGCAGTCAGCCTCAACAACAAGGACCCGGACCCCCACTGACACAGGGACACACTTAGTGCCCCTGTGCAGCTACCTGGAAACATTCAGACATGTCAGTGTCACTTACAAAATGTAAAAATACTGTTCAAATGTATTTAGAAATCTGTACCCCTCTAACTCAAAGTCAGTGGTGGAAGAAGTATTCAGATCCTTTACTTAATTAGTAAATGTACTATGTACTAATGTGTACTAATACCACACTGTACAAATACTCTGTTACAAGTATTGAAAACATCATATCATATCATCAGGAAAATGTACTTAAAGTATTAAAAGTAAAAGTATTCAGTGCAGAAAAATCCTCACATTTTAGAAACTGGAAACGATCAAAACAATTCTGTCAATCAACTAAGTGTATAATCGACTAATCATTTCAGCTGTACTTGTAGTCTTATATTGTTGGGTAGTTTAATTTTAAATAAAACGTCGTATTTTATTAACTATTTGTAAAGTAACTATTAATTAAAGCTGTCAGATGAATGTAGTGGAGTAAAAGTACCATTTTCCCTCTGAAATGTAGTGGAGTAGAAGTAGAAAGTGGTATGAAAAGAAAAGACTCAAGTAAGTACATGTACCTCAAATTTGTAGCCTACTTAGTACCTCAAATTTGAGTAAATGTACTTAGTTACATTCCACCTCTGTTAGAGTGAGCAATGTTTGTGGACAGCATAGGGCCTTGTGATTATGAAATAAATAAACACTAACCTATTACTGTTTAACCATCCGGCTGCCATAATGCATTTATGTCGAACTTCATCTTTGCATTACTAAATATAAGTGATTGTATCTTGAAAAACAACTGACCGGAAGTAGACTACTCGAAAGTCAGACACCGCTTCCGGTGTCGCCACCTTCTTTGTCTCCGGCCCAACATTTCGACACCAGGGGTTGTCTATTTTTTTTCCCTTTAGGTTTGAGGATATATATACACATATATCCATAGTTTTCTGATATTGAATGACAGTCGACTCTGAAATATTTATGCCTAAAAATAAAGCGCCAAAAATGGATGACCTGGACTACAGTAAGTGGGTTTAACGTTACTAATTATCTATTTGCATAGGCTACCGCTAGCTAGCTAACTGTGGCTAGTTGTAGCTAGTGGCTCAGTTTATTTGCTCAGGTATGACACGGTGATCATTCCGTTAAACATATACACGAAAAAGATTGACTATATACCTTTTGCCGTCTTTTCCGAAAAGTATGAGTGTACACGTAGCTAAACCACATTTTGGTTAAAATAAGACTCGAAGATGCATTAGCTTAGCCTGTCGCCAACTAAATATTGATTGTTACACTGTGTGCTCGGAGCCAACGCCAGTGGGCATTTAACACCCTGACCACAAGAGCTTGTTAAAATAAGGCATTGCTTATACTATTGAAACCGTCGCACCTCCTGTTATTATCTGCTGTAGTGTACACCAAACCGTGCAGTTGATCCAGACTGTGGGCGTGGTTGGTGGTGTTTTAGCAGCTGTTTGTTTTGCAGACTAAACACGCCGGTCTGGGAGGCTTTGGTTGTTGCTGGGCTTAGACGCTACACTCCTAACGTTACACCTAGCTAAAGTTTTTAAGTTTCTTTTTTTTTGTAACATAATTTGATATGTTAGCCCAACAGGTAGAGTCAAGTTTTGACAAATAACTTCTAAACCACAAAAGAAAACTAGGTAATACTATAAAATATGATTTTACAATAGCAGAAATTCCTGAGAAGTACCTGATTATTATCATCTCGATAATATATCACCCAGCCCACCTTTTTAATGTAATCTTGAGCTACAACCCTTAACACTGTGTTGATAGAATTGCTTTTGTCACGGTTTTCATGCCATGAAAATTGTATTTTGGTTAACCAAGCTTTAAACTAATCTGGGTGTTTTACCAGTGAAGGGCTGGCATTGGCTATTACAAACAAACTGTAGATGTTTCTCATTCAAGTGCATTTGTTGGAGAAATGTTGTAAAAATTAAACCTGGCTGTGTGATTGAGTTTTACTGTGGCCTTGTGTCTCTGTTTGTTGGAGTCTGTTGAGTCCGTGAATTGTTTGTTTGCTCTATTAGCGGAGTTTATCACAACGCAGCCAGTCAGCAGCAAGTTAATGCTGTCATGCATTATATTGCAGTGATTGATCAGGAGACTGCTGATTTTCAGTATTTCACAGATAAGGAGATGAGGGAATAGGGAAGGTAAAGGGTAGGAGGCACAAGAAATGGGCAAAAAGTTTAAAAGTGAGGTGTAGTATTAGAAGTGTAACTTTGATTTAAAATTAAAAGCCAATTACACCGGGACTTATCAGTAATTAAGGCAACTATCAGTGCCTTTGCTAACTTCAGTTACTACTTTTACTACCCTACTTTTATACCTTTTTTATTAGATGGTACTAATAGTCAGGAAAGGGGGAGAGAGAGGTGATGACATGCAACAAAGGGCCGTGGGTTGGATTCGGACCCAGGCCGCTGCCATGAACTATCAATATCTTACAATTGGTAAGATATTTATATGATGAATACCCATTGTACGATATTGTTAGGATACCCAATTTGAGTTACAATGCATTTCTCAAAATAGTTGTACTTGATGGCTTTTCATGTTACTAATAAAGACACAGTCTCCCTTAGGTTGGTAGGGCACAGTTGCCATTTGTCATATCTGCAGCAGTAATGGAGTCATTCTTCTTCTCTTCCCCTACAGTCCCAGTAGACCTGAGCCCAGAGGAGCGCTCTGAGCTGGAGGACATCCGCAGGAGGAAGGGCGTCCTGCTGCAGGAGATCCAGAGGCTCAGAGAGGAATTAAGAGAGGCAATTTTGGAGGTGGAGGGACTGGAGACGAGTACAGAGGGCAGGTAAGAAGAACATGCACAGTAACATTGCTACAATATTCAAAATGATATCGGATTTGGTGTTTTTGCACAGCCAAAATGACAAAAGATGGGATTCTTGATTGCCACGATATGCACAGAATTTTATTCCCCATTTCCCAATTAATCTTTACTTGCAGTTAGTCAACTTTATCACTTTGTTCACTGTAATATGTTGCATTTTTCATGAGTTGTCGCCCGCATTCATTTGGTTTAGAACTTGTCATCCTCCCACTGTGTTGTGGACATAATCAAACAAACACAGCCTAGCACTCACGCTGGTGTTTGCTCACATCACCATATTCAGCTACAGTTTAACTGCTTTTACAAACATGTCAGAGTTTTCTGCAGTCCTGGCTGCTGTATATTTACATCTTTTCCTTCATGTTCATCTTTTCAATGCCTCATATTTTAGCACATACAAGTGTTGTGGATCTTTACTTGACATTATAGTGTTGTCATTGATGGATATTGTTTATTTGAATGGTCATTTAACAAAGAAAAAGTGATGTTATTTCAGCTTTTGACAATCAAATAGAATAACAAAGTCTGAGCTGTTGGAATTATTAATAAGGATACGTGATGTGAATGCCGCAAAATATATTCTTTCTAATATTTTACATTTTTGCTCTCTGCAGTAAAACTCTCCAGAAAAGTAGGCATGTGGCAATGGGAAGGAAGAAATTCAACATGGACCCCAAAAAGGTTAAACTCTTCAATACTAGTACATGTCTACTATTTCTTTACTCTGTCTTAGCTGTGTGTTGATGGACTCTTTCCCCTCTCTGCAGGGCATTGTGTTTCTGGTGGAAAATGAGCTGCTCAGACACACTTCAGAGGACATTGCTCAGTTCCTCTATAAAGGAGAGGGCCTCAACAAGACTGCTATAGGAGATTACCTTGGAGAAAGGTGCTTGGTCTCGAAATATCTGTACCTGTAACCTGTCCTTTTTTTTCCTTTTTGTATTAACCATTTTGAACTGTCATCTCTCTGTTGCTGTTCTGCAGGGACGACTTCAACATCAAAGTTCTTCAGGCTTTCGTTGACCTCCATGAGTTTACTGATCTCAACCTCGTCCAGGCCCTCAGGTAAACTGTGCTTTTTGTTATGTTTTCTTTTGAACCAAGGACAAAATCTCTTGAATAGTGTCCTGGCATTCTCCGGTAAACAAACCTTATCCACAATGGAAAGTCCCACTCTCATTGTCACTTCAGGTTAGGGAGGAAAAAATATGCAAGACAGCAGTAGTGACTGTATAACTCTGCCTCGATTGCCAAATTTGTTCTCTCGAACTTGACTGAAACCTTGACCTGTTTAACCTTTTGCAGACAATTCCTGTGGAGTTTCCGTTTGCCTGGTGAAGCCCAGAAGATTGACAGAATGATGGAGGCCTTTGCTCAGAGATACTGCCACTGCAACCCCGGTGTCTTCCAGAGCACTGGTAAACACAAATACGTTGCGCTGCTTTTCATGTAGGGTCATCTGTTACCAACCTAATGTAGGATGTTTTGACTTCTGTGTGTGGTTCGGAGCTGTCTCCTTAAATCAAGCTTTATTTTTCTATGAGGGATCACAGGAAGGGGAACTTTCCAGAAGTTTGGCACTCACACAAACAACAAACCCTTTACCAGAAATGATCAGATATTGAAGCCCGCAGAGTTTGCCAATCCATAAAAATAGCTTTTCAGTAAAACCCTTTTGTGTTTTTTGTTTGTTTTCATTCATTATTTCCTTAAATTGTTTGAGATGAGGTTCAGCATTGCCAGTCTTTTTGTCCGAGAGAGGGATTGTGGTAGAAAGCAGGGGTGTAGCACAAAATTCTGGACCTTTTTACATAGGCATTCTCTATGGGCCCATCCCTGCAGTGCACAGCTATTCATTCTAGTATCTTTGTGGGCCCTCCTCACATGAGGGCACTGTACACCCAGTCCTGCGCCCCTGGTAGAAAGTAGTATTTTTGAATCAGGGTTGAAACCAATTGTTTTTGTTTGTGCCAAAGAAAACTCAGCATGTGCTCATGCATGTTTCTACTGTTCACAGACACATGTTACGTGCTGTCATTCGCCATCATAATGCTGAACACAAGCCTCCATAACCCAAATGTGAGGGACAAACCTGGTTTTGACCGTTTCATCTCGATGAACCGAGGCATCAACGAGGGAGGAGACCTGCCCGAGGACCTGCTCAGAGTACGATGAACTCTATGTTGTTTTTCTTTGGAGATGGCTAAGTGGCAATTGATGACCCCAATAAAGAGATTCATAGTTGATCTTATTTTACCATTGTGTTACTCCAGAATCTCTACGATAGCATTAAAAATGAGCCCTTCAAGATCCCAGAGGACGACGGCAATGACCTGACACACACCTTCTTCAACCCGGACAGAGAGGGCTGGCTTCTCAAACTTGGTGAGATGATGCCACTGAGGCCTTTCTGATTTGTTGTGTAGTACTTCTACTCTACATGTTGGCTTTAACAGTGACCTTGTATGATAATGTTACAGATGTCAGGAAGATTCCCATTAAGAAAAGAAAGTGATATGTTCTGTATGCTAGTGTACTTTGTTCTCTCTTAAGGCTTTGTGCTATGATGAACCTGCCCTCCTGTCTCTGAGGCCTGCAATCTAAAAATCTGATTATTTTCTTTTGCATGGCGGGGCCTGTGATCTCTGCGTCACTAATATAATCTCTTTCTCTTCCTTTCCCCCGTCTGCCTCTCTATTTGTCCTCTGTCTTTCTCTAAATCCTCCGGCCCCCTTTGTCTCTGCTTCTACCCTGCGATTTCCACCCTCTACTGCCGCTGCTTGTTTTCTCAGGAGGTATGTACTGACAGTTGTGGTAGTTAAAAAAAAAAAAAAATAGCCACATAGTTAGCTGTAAGAATGTAGAAATTGTAGAAGAGTATCCCGTTTTCCTCTCCTCTCATTCATCGCCATGACTGTGTTCTTGTGTTTCAGGGGGACGAGTGAAAACCTGGAAACGGCGATGGTTCATTCTCACAGATAACTGCCTTTATTACTTTGAATACACCACAGTAAGTTTTTGTGTCCACATACCACAGTTGAGTAAATTTGTCATTGGCACTCCTTGTAGATTCTTCTGGTGCATTAAACTGTCCCAACAGGATGTTGTTGCTGTTTTTGCATTCGCTTTTCTGAGAGAAAAAAAAACAATAGAATTGGTGTCGTTGTCATGTTATCTTACAATTAAATGTGGTAGTGTTTAGGATTGCAAGGCCCCTGGAAAATTGATTGTTTCTTAAAGTTTATTTGGCACCTAGGGTCCCTAAACTCTTAAATTCCCATTGGCAATAATGTACTGTATCTGCAAGGAAGTTGGGTAACTCCAAGATTAGATTCATAACTGTGTTAATCCCCAGAGGTCAAACTGGTTTGGTTGCCCGTACACAATAGCAAAAAAAGAGACACAAGTCAGACTGGTCACAAGAGACAACATATCAAAGACCTACTAAACCATACTAACACATCAATACTAACACATATTCCAAGAGGACTGTAGTGTGGTCCAGGATCCTACCCAACCAAAAAGTTAAACTGTGAATACACAATTGATCAGATACTAAAAAATGCTAGTCATTAGTTATGCATCTAAGAACAAGATAATTTCAACTGTAACCTGGCTTGTCATTTTAGTTGTGAATTGATACACTTTTTTTTTTTTTGTGGAAAAACAGCTGGCACTGAAAATAATATAAATTTTCCTCCAATTTGGCGATTTTTAGCAGAAATAATGTGGGAATTGGTGGAATTGCTTTAATTCTTGCACTCTCAAATATCTATTGGGACTGATTAAACACAATAAAGGCATTTGAATGTTGCAGTAACTCTTTCAGCCCTAATCTGCTTTGATTGCCTGTTGCACTAACAGGATAAGGAACCACGAGGTATCATTCCCTTAGAAAACCTTAGCATCCGTGAGGTAGAAGACCCCAGAAAACCTGTAAGTTTTCATTTTTGCTGAACATCATCGGCACTTAAAAATATGTAATCATTATATTTGTAAATTTCACAATTTACTGTATATTGTGATTGTTTATCCAATTTTCTTTGCCTTTCTCTTTAACAGAACTGCTTTGAGCTGTACATCCCCAACAACCGTGGTCAGCTGATTAAAGCGTGTAAGACGGAGGCTGACGGGAGAGTAGTGGAAGGAAACCACATGGTGTACCGCATCTCCGCCCCCACACCTGAGGAGAAGGACGAATGGATCCACAGCATCAAGTATGTAAATGTAAATGTTGGATAATGTCGCAGGAAAAACAGGGTAGTGCTAGATGAGATGAGAAATGATAGCCAGACATAAGGTAGCCTCTTGTTTAAGGGCCTAATTTCAAAATCCTAACTGCTGTCTTGATGTTACATGTGCCATTTTTTTAATTGTATCATTTTATAATCCACCCCACTCAATAGTGTTTCTTTGTTACCCAAACAGATCTGCTGTCAGTGTTGACCCCTTCTACGAAATGCTCGCTGCCAGGAAGAAACGTATATCACTGAAGAAGAAGGAGGAACAACCGTAGAGTATTCCCTTGATTCTCTCCCTGTGGCTGTCTTCCTTTTGTCCTTCTCATTCCTCCTTCCAACACTGGACAGACGTTCCATCTTTGCTCCCTACTACCTGTTCATAAGTTTTGTTACCCCTCTTTCCCCCTGTTCTCCAAACGCATCCTCTGCCTGATATGAGGACTCTTGCTATCCTGTCTACCAGATTCTTGAAAGCCACATTCAGAGTGAAACACTCACCCACTGTCGCTGCCTCCTGTTATCTTGGTTCTTACACTACTGCTGTTACACTACAACCAGAGCACACCGTCTGTCCCATGTTCTCACCACATTCCTCTAGCCTTCAGCACTTAATTAAGTGAACTGTGAAATGTGTCTTAGTCCATATCTATACTGAAGTTGGTGATTTCAAGAACACATTTTTCCTGTTTTGGCCCTTCAACTACATTTAGCCAACTTCTCAAAACTGAAGCACTCAAATATGGAATATGTGTGAAAAATTGTTGTGATCTCAGACGTGTGTGCGCCTTAATTCATTTTTGGGAATCTTCCTACTTTCTCATTCTTGCTCTGTAAACCACAAACAAACTTTAAAAACAGTTGATCAGCAGAAATATGTAAGGCTGCAGGCTGAAGCAGCTTGTGCATGCGTAATAGAAGACATTTAATATTTCTCTATATGTACACCGGCCGGCCTTTTAGACTACTATCTGAAAATGCTAGCGTGGACCGAAATCTTCTAAACGTATCTTTTTTGACATCTATCTGCATTAGTGTGAATGTGGTCTTATTTAGGGTAGCAAGCAGCTTCAGTTCGCTTGAAGTCAAAAAAAATGTGAGTTCACTATTCAAACACTAACAAGATTTATTTTCAGTTAATGTTGGTCAGAGAGGAATCGGTTAAAGTCAAAGCTGCAAATGATTTCAGATTACTGAGATGTGCCCATTGCTTCATATAGTACTCTAATGGCTTTAACACACACTACTTCTTTCTACACTTCAGATACTGTCATCATTATGTGAGGAAAATGTCGGTATCCGTTACTGTTCGCCAAGTAACTGTTGATCTTCAAATACGGTCGGGTGTTGGAGGCTGAAAGGTTTCTTTACTTGCAGAATTAATGAAGACACATATGAGCAGTTTCTCTCCTTCCAGATGGCTTTGTGTTTCAGCTCACTGACACAATATATATGTTCTTTAGCATGTTTCTTTACATGCTTGAGCAATAGCAGAGTAAACTGTAGTTCCAGGTTGTAGGCTTGTCTTCGAATTCTTTATAACACTATATTGAGCAACGATCATCATGTCCTCTCCGATGCAATGTTCTAGCATGCAACAAATCATTTCCTTCTTGCTCAACACTACAAGACGAACATTGACATCTCTCTCACAAGTATTAACGCTGTTAGACATTTAACTGTTAGAGCCTGGTCTGCTCCCTCTAGTGAGTTTCAAGAAATCACAAAGGCAGCTCATTACAATGTATACTTTTTGTAAATAGATTTTAGCTTATTTGTTTATGATACACATAGAATTGATTTAATTTATTCTTTATCTTTTGTTAAAACCAGATTTTTGTACGAGCTACTGTAGGGCTGCATGTTGATAAACTGAGGGCGTCAGTCGTAGGTACTGATGCTTTCCTGATCATACTAGTGCACTGATTTCAGAAGTGTTAGTGTTCCCTGTTGACATCGAAAAATTGCATTTAATATGAAATTTGATTTATGCATAGTGTAAATTGTCTTAATCATAGTTTCTTTGGGAAAAAAATGAAGATATTTAGTTACTAGTTTGGCTTATCTCTTGACCACACTGTAAAGCACAAGCAGTAATGAGTCTCACACTCTTTTTGTTTCATTGGCTGCCCAGTGTCCACCTGAAGTGTGAGGAAGCTATTTACAAGCTGACATAGTCTACCCTACCACAGTGATAGAAATGAAGCGACAACAAAACAAGGAACACTAACAAAGCTTTGATTCATTATATAATAGTAATATTATTGAGATGTAATGAATCAGTAACAAGTTTAGATTTGTGTCCAGTGATAGATTTGCTTGACATCCAGTTCATGAACGTATTACTAGTAGTTTATTGAATTGGCATTTTTTAGCTGGTAGTAAAAATGAATTGTCTACTGCACTTTATCAATTTTAGCATTTTGGAGAAAATGCTGTTACTTTGACTGACAATATTCCAATACTCTGTAGCACCCTCTTCTGGTGATCTCACAAACTGCAATATGCTGAAGGATGAACCATGAACTGTGTAGATGTACTGTTTAACGCCGCCACCTGGTCAGGGCCAGCTACAGCAGTTTCTGACCACCATGTTCTGTATTTGTTCACCTGATAAAGATCATGTTGTTTGAAGCTGAATGGGGTCTTTTCTCTGTGATCAGAACATGCAGACCTTGTTTAAAAGACACAGCAAGTGGTCGGTACTTAAAATACAGATCTAGGATTACCTTTTACTCTTCTTCTTCATCAAACTGACAAAGGCCTAACTTTATACCTCCGTGTTAGTGCGTCTATACAACACATGGACTGTCTGTAGGCCTTCACTTTCTGGGTATTCTTGAAGTGCAAAGTTGCCAAAAACTGTTGGGACAACAGATGTTTCCATTAAAACAAAAGAATGAACACTGAAACAATGCTACTGAAGCTGGGCCTCTGTTTTTTGATTCCACTTCTATCAGAAAATGTGTTTATTTTGTATTTATTTATTTTTATTTACTGTGAGGTGAAGATGGATAGATCATCTGTACATGTAGCAAAAAGAAAACCACGATACATTGGTGCCAGTAAACTACTGTGTAACAATAAAAGGTAAACAGATGCTAGATTGCTGTATGTGTTTTTGTTTCTTCTGGGATTTTGTCTTTATATTTTAGCTGTCAAGTCAACTTTATTTATATAGCCCAATATCTTAATATCACAAATTTGCAAGGTTGTTTTGTTGACAGATTAAAACTAGCAAATGTAATGAGAGCCTTTACAGCTGCAGGAGTTCTCTCCATCTTTAAAGTTGTAAGTCAGGAGAGGAAAGAGTCAGTCAAAGTTTAGTCTCTTACTCCACAGCTTAGTTAGTTAAGTTTGACCTGATGGATGAAAACTTGCGTCACCAAAGTCATTTGGATTCAGCCTCTTGAGTACCATGCATATTTGTACAACATTTGATAGCAGTCTATTTTCACTAATTAATTAAATATCTCTACCGGATGTACTGGCACAAAATAATGTACATACAGTCATGGTGCCTAGATGATGTATCATCATTACTTTGGTGATTGTTAAGAAATTATCTAAAAGAAGTGTTCTTCGATTTCTGGGGGAGGAAGAAGAGGCTTTGGTCGAATTGAAAGTTAACTAAAAGGTTTAATAAAACAACATGAAAACAGTCAAAACACAATCAAACATAAAACAAGGTGTGAAAAATGAGGGATTGTTGAAGTTAAAAAGTTAAAACCCGGCTTATGTCTTGAAAACAATGTACTTGCTAGATCTAATCAAATACAAATACTACACTGATTAGCATTGGTCTGGCTCCAACTCAAGCTTCTAAAGAATTGATTAGGTCATATCGGTTATTTAGCATGAAAGTAGAAGCTGTAGACGACTCATTGTCCCCACAGGAAAGGTAACTGTTGTCTCTTTTTGGGGGAGCCATCCCCTGTTGAGCTAGACGTGATTAGAACAAAGGAAATGCATATTACTGTAGAATAAACACTTCCATGATAAACAACTTTAGTCTGTGACTTGAAATTCAGAGGTGTGTCCTTATCCTGAGAGACAGGAATAAATGTGGGATCCTGAGACGATCTCAGGACTGTTTTTATGTGACTCCACAAGGAGAATCATAGATTCAGTCCGCTGTCAGCTGCAGTGTAACTTTTGTTTTGTCATGTCGCATGGCTGCAATCTGTGTCCCCACAAGGAAGCATGTTTTGCAGTCTGCTACTGGCAGTGTTTTATGTTTGATTGTGTTTTGACTGTTTTCATGTTGTTTTATTAAACCTTTTAGTTAACTTTCAATTCAAACCAAGCCTCTTCTTCCTCCTCCAGAAATCGAAGAACACGTCTTTTAGATAATTTCTTAACATGATCAGCTGTGTTTTCTTCTAGCGCCGCCGCCAACATAGTAACATTATACCTGCTAAACATCAGAACGCAAAGCATTATCAATGTTAGCATGTTAGCATGCTAATTTTAGCATTCAGCTCACAGCAGTGCTGTGTCGAACCGTGTCGAAATACCGCCAAGGTGAGTTAAGCGAATTTTCGGCTGAAGTCATTTGCGCTAATTTCAACGCCAGCTCCGCGTGAACCTTTGCTCAGATAAAAACATTTCTAAAACCTGGTAATTCTGGGCTATTTTCTTATTACTAAACCGTATTTGGTTTGGGTCTTTGTGACCGTTGAGGTTATTGTAGTATGCTTAGTGAGTTATTGTATTCCATTAGTCTTGTGAATGTGTCTGATTGGTAATTAAGTTTAGGCTAATAGTTGTATGTTGACAGTTTGCTGTTCAAGTTTGAGATGTGCATAAAACAATGAAAAATAAAGACTACATGTATTTGTAACACTTTTATTTAAACTGTCATAACATTTTGAAAAAAACAAACATATAATACGTCAAAAATCTAACCTGGCCTAAATTCAGTGTTTTATATACACAGCACGTTAACAAATATACAGTCAAGGCCAGATCATGTAAGAAATTAAAAAGCCACAGTGCATCGACTTGATCACAAAATACATGATTTCAAAATGAACAATTTATTGGGAGAAAAGAAAAGTGATGCATTTCAGCGATTTGTTCAGTGATCAAACATGCATTGCAGAGTATATAAAAGTTTAAAAAATAAAACAAAGTCTGACAGGCTTTTCACTTTTTCTGGCAAAATAAAACTATCTATGAGACATAGATTATTAAAATTACAAAGTGTAACACAAATCAATTCTACATTTTCTTTGGTAAATTAGCTGTATCTCTGTGGACACCTTTTTAAAAAAAGGCGCATCCAGATTAAAAATGGATTTCTCAACACATTTCTATAAGTATCATTCAAACTAAACATACAGTTTCTCACTTCACAACAGAACCCATGTAAGGTCTGCTAATTTTATCACAGACCCTACAGTATTAAGTCTTATTAACAATATGACAATATGTCACATACAGCACTTGTCTGTTTAAAACACTAGCTCATGATAACAGTAAAGGCCAAAACCTTGAGCCCAAGACACCTAAGTCCCTACACAGTCTCTGTAAACACAGATTAGACTTATTATTTTTCTTTTTAAAGAAAAAGTCACTGATGACGTTTAAAGGAAGGCATTGAGTTGGTGCCACTGAGTCATCATCCTGAAAAATAACTGAAAGTCAAAGGGACGTTTGTTTTATTCTTGCACTTTATGATATATGATAAATGTTCTCAGTATGTTTCAGGATATCTCCAATTTCTTCTTCTTCATTGGAGTTACGGCCTCTCAGTGACAAGGGTTAAAGGGGTATTTGGCGACTCCTCCATGAAGTTCTACCTCTGTCTCGGACCAAGCGATGACATCTCCTCTGAGGTGGCTGCCGCAGGAGGCCAGGCTGTAGATGTCACTGGCAGTCAGGACATGGGACCACATGTGCAGGTCCGACATCTCACCCACAAATGACTGAGTGGCATCAAAACGGCCTCCCAGAGTGTCCTGAAAAAGAGAGAATGAACAGTCACTGTTAACAGTAATCATTTCTTTCCAAAACAAGTCATGTGCACAAATACAGGCACTTAATGGCATAAAGAGCCAAAAAAGCTTGGACTGGCAGCTTCTTTGGACTGTTAAATATTTCAAGCTCAGATCTCTTTGATAATTACACTTTTAGCATATTAAATTATCTCCCTTTTCTGCATTGAATGGCTCCCTCCCTGCACTGTGCATCTACATAGAATTAATCTATTTGTCTTTACCTGTTCTTGTCCCAGTATGAAGACCCCTCCAGGTTTAATAGGATGCCATGGGGAAAGATTTATCCCAGACCCCCGCTGCACTCCGTCCTGGTAGGCCTCCCACTGTCCATCCCTTGTTGACCAAGTCACACAGACGTGGTGCCGGTTCCCATCACCCAGAGAAAGGGGGAGCGTCACAGACTGGGGATAGGAGAGTAAAGATGGTGAGACATTAATATAAATACATCTTGGGGTAATACAAGTAAGTACAGAACCAAGAATATAGTTTGTTATTAAACAGAAAAAAAACTCTGTGAGATCTGCAGCCTATTTGACTCATGGATTGCTTCGCATTTGCTCGGCATATCCATCTGGGAACTTTCCGTTGTAGAACTTTTGGATGAACCATCTGTCTATCACCTATGTTGGTGATAGACGGGCCAAATCAACCAATCAGATCCACGAAGCGTATGAAAATACAAATATTAAAAAAAAAAAAAAAAAAAAGTAATAAAAAAAAAAGAGTAAATTAGTTAATAAATTATACCTAGATATATTTTTAAGAATTTAACACTTATAAACTCAGCTAAATGGATTTGTCAGATTTAATTGACCGTGACCAAACAACCAACCAACTGTCATCAGACTGATTCAAATCTTTCTAAATCCTGATTGGTGCACAAAAGTATGTGACATCACCTTTTTTTTTTCACCGAGTTCGCCAACTTCAAATCAGTGAGAAGAGCACAGAGAGAAGAAAGAGAAATATAGAAGTATCTAGAAAATTATGTGTTGATGTAGGATCCTATCACTCATAGAAAGCAGCTGTTTGAGATAGTGAGTGTTCAGGGCCTTAAACACTGTAACACTCTGTTTTTCCTCCCTCACCTTATCATCGATCAGAAGCTCCATGGGGTTGTTCCCCCACTCGATGAGCACCAGTTCATTGGCCTGTCCGGGTGCAGAGTAAGAAAATGGCGTCCCCAGGCCGGGCCCCACGCCCGCCTTGATCCAAAGACACAAAGTCAGAGCGAAGATCTCCTGCAGCAGCGTCTTCTTTACCCGCCCGTACATGTAGTTGCTTCTCATGGGGAAGCTGATCTGGAAGGCATCGGGACTCTTGGGTCCTGTTTTTGAAGAGAAATAACATTATACATTGACAAAACAATCTCACCTCAAGGTTCGTTTATTAACTGTTCTGGTCTGGAGCTTTTGATCGCATCATATGAGCTTCCTCGTCAGAATGAGTTTGCCTTGTCGTCATGAAATTGCATCTGGTCAAATTAAAAACAATTCTGAGCAATTTAATTACATCACATTAATGTTGGCTTCAAAATTTGAATTCAAATTTCACTCTTGACCTTGGAAACACCAGTTGACACACAAACGTCCATTTAATAGCTGTTCTCAAGCTTTTGAACATCGGACCGTTTTGTCAACGGCTGTTTCCGAGGTCAACAATGAACTCTGAAAACAAAAGAATGTTAGACGATAATGACCTAAAAAAACTACACACATTGGTTGCAAGTATTGATCATTCAAAATAGTTAATAGCTTATCAAAAGAAAGAAATGTGCTCATGTAATGTCCCAAACAAAAGACAACATTTTAACTGCAACATTGTGCAAGTTTTGCAGCTGGTTTGCGGGTTTAAAAATACTGCAAGTTCTCTTTCCCTTTTACCAAATGCTGCTTCATTTAAAGGAACATGACATAACTCATTGGCTGTTAGGGGTTAAGTTTATTTATGTAGCACATTTCATACGACAGGCGTAGACCCAAAGGAGTGACTGCATGTTATAAAGTTACCACAGTGGGTGTGTACCTGCGAGGTGCAGCTGGTTGAGCAATGTTTCCAGTTTATTTGAGTGTAAGCCAGTCGGTGGCCCTGGTTCTCTGTATCCTGTGTGTGAAAGGTAACTGTGACTGTCTGCTTCATTACTGTGGTGGCGGTCGTCATCATCATCATCATCATCGTGATCGTCATGGTCACCGTCCACATCATGGTGGTTGCCATTGTGGCTGTCATCGTGATGGTCGGTGTGGTTTGCGCTGTCGCTGTGACCGCCATCGTTGTGGTCGTACTTGTGGTCATTCCGGTGTCCGTCGTGATGGTCTCGGCCGTCATCATGATGGCCGTCATCGCGATGGTCTCTGTCGTCATCGCGATGGTCTCTGTCGTCTCGGTGTGTGTTGGGGTTGCTGAGGGCGGAGGTGTGGTGCAGCTGCTGCTCCAGAGCATTGATCTTCCTCTGAAGCAGCTCATTCAGAGAGCTGGAGTAGGTAATAGATGTGTTCCTCTTCTGCTGAGGGAGGTGAAGAACACACAGGTGAAGTCTTCATAGCAATGAGCATTTCCTGTCACTTAAATCCCTGTGCTTCCTATTTACAACAGAGAGGACAAAGGCATCAGTGGAGCTTTGGAATAGACACAAACTGGCTTTGAGGAACCATGTGAGGATCTGCTGATCTGTCACCTACAAGTTGTACTTCTTTGCCTGCTACTTAAATTCACTGATAATCTTTTAATGTCAGATGCAATAGTCAGGTATTCATTGTGTCTTCCTGTATCTATGTCTGCTTCTCTTACTCTCAGGTAATCCAGGCCTTGTCCTGATGCATGCCCAGATTACCAGTCTGTCAAGAGAGATCACCATAAGTACTTCTGATGTTAGGACCCCCCCCACCACCACACACACACACACACACACACACTCACTCACTCACTCCACAGCTCCTGACATCTGCCTGTATTCATGATCCAGGGAAGAGAGCCAGCAAGAAGAACAGAACCGAGAGAGGGAGTAATTTAATAGAAAACAGGACAATTTAAGCCGGTTGCTGCTCTGAGGTGTCCACTGAGGGACATCAGAGTGGCTTTATGCAATTAAGTGATTCATTGTTCCTTTCTCTGAAGTACTTAGTGGATATACTACTTTGGGTCTTGATTATTTGGCAAACAATCCAGTGACGACAGCATGAATATGTCCAAGAAAAGGAAAAGCCATATAAGGGCACGCTGCACATCACAAGCCTCGCTCTACTTTCAGCTCTTTCCTATTCATCAACTGTATTATATTTTAATACTTTAATGCACCTTTTCTCTCTTTCTTTCTTTCTATAGTATACTAAATTAAAAAAGATTCCTCCTGCTGCTGCTCACCTGCAGGTTTTCCAGCCTCTCCTTCAGCGCCTGCAGCATCCTTTCCATCTGCTCTGGTGATGATGTGAGGTCGTCTGTTGTTACATGTTTATCCGTCCCCTGGTGGTTGCTGCTGTGCCCCCCATCAGATCGCTGCCCCCCCACAGAGGGGTAGTGCGGTGAGTCTGGTATGAGGTGTCCATGGTGACCCTGCTGGTTGCTATAGTGCCCGTTGTCAGTGTACGTGTGATGACCGGCCACCCCCGCGTGATGGGAGTGGGCAGCTGTGCCGTGGTGCTCGTCTTGCGGCGTCACGCCCTGTCCGAGGCCCTCGCACAGGGTGAGCTTGGCCGTCAGCTCTCTAATGGTCTCCCTCTGGTCCAGGATGGTCTCTTTCTGCTGGACAAGGCTCTCCCTGAGGTGAAGGATGGTGGCTTTGGCCTCTTCACTCGCCCCCCACCAGCCAGCGGGAGGTGCACTTTGATGGCCTGGTCCGCTGGGCCCTGCTCCCCCTACGCCTGGACCCCCTGGAGGGAAGCATGCAGGGTCTGCATCCACAGGAATAGGGGTGCAAAAAAAGCGTGGGTGGGCTCCGTAGTCATAGTTAGACCCTGAGCTGGCAGATGCAGGGCAGAGGAGTGAAAGTAAAGAAAACAGGATGGGAACAAGGAACAGGTGTAGTGACTGAGAGTTCCTCATAATCTCCATCCACAGTTCAGACAGTAAGACGAAGGAGTTTGGCTTCACTTCAAAATGTGTGATGCCAGTTAAAGGAAAGGTTGTGTTGACTTCTTTGTTGTTGGAAAGGAGACATCAGGGAGCACAATAACAAAGGTCTCCATCCACAACGAATCCACTCATCTGTGAGCAACAAATGGAAATCACAGTTTTTGTCTTTAATCTTCTTTGTCACGCGATGCAACTTATTTTATTCGGGATGCTGCCTTGTCTCTCGTGCTCTCTCGCTGCCACGGAAGAATGGAATAAACCTGTAAAACAAAAAACATCAGATTTTAGATAAAGGTCTTTTAGTAGCATCAACAGAGGGTGGACAAGACAATCACCTGTACAATAAGGCAGCTTTGTGTTGAGACTGTGTCAGAGCAGTGTTGATTCAACTCTATTCCTGATTATAAGGCTGCAGTTTTTGGTGGCCGTGTTGTTTTGGATTGCATTATATTATTAGGTTCATCTAATATTTTTGCATAAACAAGTTAATAGACATGAGTTAAAAATGTTAACACATGTTTTTGCTGTTCTAGTTAGAGTGAGTTTCCTTAAACAAAAAGGACAGTGAGAAGAGACACTTTTAGACCAGGCTGACATATAGCGATGGTGGATGAACACCTCAGCGTGACGTCTCTGGCTCCAGTTAGCTGCAGTCTGTCTGAGCAGTAACCTTACATGGAACGGGCACGTGCCAACCAGACTCTCCAGACAGGGATCAGTCCCAATCACAAATGTGACATCCAGACCAGACTAGGAGAATTGTGTTGGTACCTTTTTAAAGTGAATTACTTCCTGAAAGGTTCCAGAGACCCAAATACATACAATATGCAAGTTAAATTTGGTGGTTATTTAAGTTTTTGACCTGGAGGATGATAATTTAAAGCAGTATATTGTTTACAGTCTGGATCCCGGAATGATCCCTAAAGATATTATATTCCCAATGTCTGTATCACAAAGCCCTGCTGACCTCTCTGAACGCTGTAACATGTCCTTCATTATGCAGGGTCGGCATTTTGAAATGGCACACACGTGATGGGGCAACTAAACCTCAGTGACCACCTGTTGCTCACAGTGACCAGCCTCCACAATGTGTGTGTGTGTGTGTGTGTGTGTGTGTGTGTGTGTGTGTGTGTGTGTGTGTGTGTGTGTTTGTGTTGAAAGTTCATACGTGATTCACTGTACTTTATCAATAATGAAATGCAGTGAAAAATACATACAAAAACAGTCTGTTGTTTGACAAAGAACATGTCCGCCTTCAGAGATATCTTCTCAAAAGCCAACGCAAATATTATTTGTTGAGCTGCAGAAACTGGAGCTCAATAAAGTCTTGCTTTTTTAATTGAGAATCACCTTTGTAATAATGTTCTTATCATTATAAAGAAGAAACAACCTTTAAACTAAAACATATTCTGTCTCTGCGGTTCCTGTTGTAATTTATGGGAGCTTAGAGGAGAGACAGATGGTCGAGGTACAGAAACGTGAAAAGTTTATTACCACCCACAGATCACTCAATTAACCTAATTGCTAACCTTGCTATACCTTAACCAGAGATAAGTGGGCTTGCATGCTTCTCTGTGTGTGGTAATCCATGGTGAACACGGGCCGGGCACCATCCCTGCACCATATGGTTAAGGTGGATATTTAAGTAGTGAGATTAGTCCCAAATTAAAAACTGACAACAGCAGATAGACCTGTGATTAAAAAAACGGTTGACTCTGACAAACAAAATAAAGCACTCTATTTGTAAACAAACAGATTAATTTTAGACAGAACGGATGCCGTTAATCATCATCAACTTTGGCGAGTGGTACTCTCAGAATAGATCAAAGTTTAAGAAAAGTTATTAATTATCTTTTCATCGCTGCTAAATTATATAGTATATCATATTTTGCATGTTCTGTTATATATTCAATAATAAATCAAATGTAGTTGGTACATCTACAACATTCACCAACAATAAGAACAATGCAAAATGAAGCATTATTGTCTAATTTAACTTGAGTTGTCACGTTGTACATTTTGGGTAAAAACAGGCTTTTTTAAAATGTTTGCACTTCTCTTAAGAAACCTAGCGAGACTTTTATCTCATCCTCATACACTCTTGTTTATTGTCATGGCCAGCTACACATATTAGGACAGTGAGTGAAAATATGTATTTTCTGATTGACTTTTTTATGCCCCTTTGTCGAAATCCAACACATTCCTTAAACATCCATTAGACAAAATTTTATATTGTAATTCAATTTACGCTTCAGTTAACTTGTTTTAGAGTCGTCTGTTTCCTTGAAAACTAAAAGGGAAAAAAAAAATCTAAAATATATATATTTACCTGTAGTTTCCAATAGACCAGATTAATTTCCGTGCAAGGAATCATCGTCCCGCTAACTGTGTCTTTTAGGAAAGTGTTTTGTTAAATGTAATTCAGTCAAATGTGATGGACAACCGCGTCACTGGGCACTTGAGTTGCAGTTACATGCAGCCAAAAATAAATAAAATGCTTTTAGTAACTGACATCAACAATCCCAAACACATCTTTCTTATGCAAAATGATGCAGGTTAAGCTGGTGAAAAATATAAAGCCTAAGTTGTTTTATGTCATATTTTAATGATCGATTAATAATAATTTATCATTTTTAACAAGATGTTCTTTGCCTCTAAATGGTAAATGCAGAGCCACACTACGGCTTCTAACTGGCCTCTTTGTTACATCTCCTGGGAAAAAATTTAATAAGACAACATTCACAAATTGTTCCATTTAAATTAACATTGTTAAAGCGTCCTTACCTTGGACTCCCAGTGAGTGCACCTGTGTATCCACACTGTAGTGAGTTAGTACTCCTCACACACTGATCAGATTGAGAGAGATTTACTCCTGAGGAGAGCTTAACTCTTTCTATCCCTCCTTCATTGTATTTACCTCTCTTTTCTCTCCTCCGCTTCTTCAGCATTGTTGTTTTTTTTCTTGGAAGACCACACCTCTTTTCCTTCCAGACGCTTTTGACTTTTTGTCATCTTACTGGCTGCTCCATCATCTTTATTTTTATCCTGGAAATGAGGTTATGTTGGTTACATATTACCGTGCTCTGACAACCTGCATAAACACCTTTATTTTATTTTATTTGACCTCTGATTAACAATTATCCTCTCTAACAGGACACATTCATTGGCTCAGCTCCTCCAGTGCGACGTCACACAGCTCACCTAGATGTCAGCGAGGAAGTAATTGGCCTGATTAATTCCTCGGCTCTTCCAGTCTGACTGAAGGCCATGGCAGGACAACAGATGGCTGATTTAAGGTCAAAGAAAATCACACGAAAGACAAAAAATGGAGCTAGCATGTTGGACAGGACAGACATATAACAAGTTCATACACACTGACATATATTGGGCCTCTAGGTAGTAAACCCTCATTAATATCCAGTATAAACATTTGATATTATTGAGCCTTAGTTTTTTTCTTCTTTATTATCTCAAATTTGCAGGCAGCGTTTTATTTGATCTACTGCCTGTAGAAAAAAGCTAGTAAGTAAACCTTGAGTTAAGATTGACAGTCAAACTGCTGCTTTTTCCTGACAAAATTGACGGTCAGAGCAGTCAGACAAAGTGCACTTGAACAAAACCAACCTGATAAAGAGATGTCCTTTCAGTTCAGTTCATCTGACACGTGTTGAGTGTTGAGGATTAGGATTGAAAAAGGTGAGGAATCAAAGTGTGTGGCCTGGCTCTGTGACCTGTACTCTATCTCTGCCTCTTTATGTCTAATTACATTTTAATTGCCAGAGCTGAGTTTCCCAGAAGTGTCTGAACATGACCTAAATATTTCACTTAAAAAGTCTAAAAAAAGCGCTAACATTTTGTTCAATTTGTGTTTCTGTTCTGTATGTTAAAAAAAAGAAAAAAACAATAAAAAATTGATCCTAAAAAAATGCTAACATTTATTTAATTTTTATATTATTTTTCATATTTATAAAATAATTATTATAGAGTCATGTTTTGTAGCGATGTGAAATTTCTAACACAATACTATTTGTTTAAATTGTTGAAATATTCTGTGTTTATTGTCTGTCTATGTGTTATAGTCCCCGTTTGTACTTTCAGAACTTAAATATGTTCAGGTATGTATAGGACTGATTTAGAGATGTATCCCTACATGTGACACTTTGACACCTGTCTTTTTCTCTTGGACAGGACATGTATCGGAGACACTATTTGCACTTGATACATTTGGATACAGCCCAAGTAAAGGCATGTGAGAGATGTGTTTGAGTCCATCTTCTCTTTGTTTAATAGGTCAGTGTGAGCCGGGTTCTCCTGTCTGTCAATCTCCTTAGCGTGTGTGAATTAGGCCCAGAGAGGAAGCGAACCGACACAAACAGCTTTACGGCTCAGGTCCAAGGACACAAGATGCCACAGACGGTCCAATGTTCCCCTCAACACTGAACCAAGTGACCCAGAACCCCACAGAGCACAGTCGTCTGTTATGGCTGGCAAACTGGAGGCTATGACAGAAAGAGAAGATACCTCGTCTTTTAAACGGAGAAATGGTCTTAGGCAGCCTGTTACTGAGTAAAGACACTTCGATCTGTTTTTTTAATGTAGGTTTCACTTGATCTGGTTGTGTCAAGTGATACAAAATAGTGCCAGTTGTGTGGAAAGGCAATGTTCTGCAGTGGTGAGGGGAGGTGAGGTCTGGACAGTGAAGACTGTGAAGTAACACCTGAGTCAAACATACAGTATTTACATGGTGTGCTGAATATTTCATTTATTAGTTTCATTTTAAATTGAGTGAAATTGTCAACATTGTAAATTCCATGTGTTTGTAAAGGTGTATGTTTGTGATTATGAGTTTTTGTCTTAAAGATACAGTTTTACTGTTGTAGTACATTGTAACTCTACAGTCTGCACCACACTGGCTGACTGTTCATTCTCATGCAGTGGAAGTGCTGCAGGAAGTGATGTCACACTATCGCCCCCACTTGGAAAAAACCTGCAACTGCAATACAAGACCGCTTCAGTCAGACACCATGCAACAAGTGATGTCCACAAAACAGGCTCTATGTATATAATCTACATAAATATAATATAATCAGTTATAAAGCACTGACACTGTATTGGAGCCCACTCCACCACATTGTAGGTGAAAAAACTTTACTGTTATACAATTACCAGACAGTATTTTTGTACATTCACTGATTATATTTACATATAAACCATGCAACGCAGTAATAAATAATAGAATCAATATCATCAGTGTTAGAGTGATATAACCAGCAGTACATTTCTGAGAAAACCCTCTTCCCCAATTAATACTTTACCTTGTATTTTACATTGGAACAAAATTGTAGTTACCGACACACAGAGAAACATCACTTAACATTGCAGCTCTGTTTTGTAGCTTAAACTACACCATCATTTATTAATTGGTTTAGATTTAGTAATAATTTGCTGAATCCGCCAAGCAACTAAAGTTAAAGTAAATGTAGTGGAGTAAAAAGTACAAAGTAACAGAAATACCCAAGTGGCAATGACAATTTTTTTTTATATTGCACTTTTCATTACACGTGAACTCAAAGTGCTTTGCATAAAAATACATAATATAGGCTATATCTTATATAAAAAAAAATACAAGTACCTCAACGTTGTACTTGAGTGAATCTACTTACTTCCCACTAATCCTAAACATTGGGGACTTTTCCCACCCTTTAACCTCTCCTTTTCAACACGTTTATTTCTTGCCTTAGCCTTTAATCATCTCAGCAGTTTATTGCAGTGAATGGAGGGCCATGCAGAGCCTCCTCCTCCTGTCCCCCTGTGAGAATGGGCAGCAGGAATATGTGATGGTCCGGAGTGTATGTAGGCCAGTGATAGCCCTGCATGTGCTCTGTCTTTGGCTTAAAAAGTTCCAAGTCATTATTCTCCTCCTGCTCCTATTCAGACGAGGTCCCATTGGCTCATTGTTATTCTGCCCGAGTGACAGAGAGAGAGACAGAGAGGGAGAGGGAGACACAGAATGGGAGGCTGACTGTGGTTTCCAACGGCAGGGAGCTGGTTGTAGGCTACTGGGCGGGGGTTTTTGTCGGTGTTTTTTTTTTTTTTTTTTTTCGGCCGGTTTTGAGGGCGTGAAGGCATGTTGATAATCGGCTCAGTAATGAGGAGAGGTACTGAACGGCACCAGATATCTGACCCCGATTCCTGGGAGTAGAGAGAGGAGGAAAAAAGAGAGAGGGCCATGTGAAAAAGGGGTGGAGGGGACTTGAGATTTAGTGCTCTGCTGGATGAAACAACCCCCCACTAACTAACGGAGAGGGAAAGTAGCCTAATAGGAAGAAAGGAGGGGGTGTTGTACTGATCATTTAACACTCAAAGACGCGCAGCCTTTATCGTTTCCCACAATGAGATCAGAAAAGGTATGTAACTTTCTTTTTTTAAGTAGCTGAATTATGTTAGTGTTTTTCAAATGGAAGTTGAGAGATCAACAGGTAGCTGTTGCACTGCACTGTGTGGGCAAATGGCAGGGTGCATTTATTTTACTCAGGAAAAACATCCACTCTGAAATTACCCAAGTTATTAAGGCTATTCATGTTTATATGTAGGCCTACATGCAGGTTTGGTACATTTTACTTGTGTTATTTTTTGTGTGGTTATGTTGCATTTTCCTCAGTATTTCCAATGTATTTGATAAAGTTGTTGAAATGAGATGGTGTGGAAGAAAAGGCTCCTTTAGCACTAGGGTACTGCTGTAGTTGCAATGTTGTACCATTCAGTTATCTTGAAAGAGATGCAAGAAGTAGCTGGAAGCATTTCACCATAAAACAGGAGATACCTTTAAAACCACCAAAATGCACAGTTGTTTTTAAGGCTTGCATTAGTCATTTAAACAATTTTCTTTTTGGTTCTGTAATTTCTAAAATGTTGTGGTGGCATTTGGGCTGTAAATATATGTGTCAGAAAATAGTGTATAATGCCATCATAATTTCCTCTACAATTGTTTTGTCCGTTTATCATTCCAAAACCCACATATATTCAGTTTACTTTCATATAAAACAGAGAAAAATAGCAAATCCTCACAATTGAGAAGTTTGAATGAGATTGTTTGGGGCATTTTGCTTGAAAAATGACTCAAACAAGTAAAGATAATTATTTCTGCTGATCAAATTAATTGTGCAGCCTTAAGTGACATTAATGCTTTTTAAATACAATGTTTGCTTCCAAACCATTTGAAGAAATTTAAAGAGGCCAATCCACATGAATGCACCTTCTGTATCAGTTTCCCAACCACCTGCAGACTGTTCCTGTTGCATCCTGAAACAAACAACACTTTATTTCTTAGAATTAAACCACACTAAGCTAGAAAATACACACACATCTCGCTTTAGTATTTTACCTAAAGAATGTACAAAGTTTGTGCAAAGTCCTTTAAACTAAATAAAAAATACAAAGTTAAGACAGAGCTCTCACTTTTCTGTCTTATCCTGCAGACTATTACAGCTCCTCTAACAAATTACAGACTTCACCAGGGTGGCCTTAATGAGCAAGAGTCTGGACATTTTTTCTTTATGTCATATACCATTAGTTGATCTGGGTCAACGTTTTATCTGTAATCTCGCTGTAGTAACAAAGGAGGACTGCACAGGGAAAACCAAATGAGCATTTTCCAATAAATCCAGACTGGAAATCCTTTGACCCCGGTGCAGACCCCCTTCATCGTCCCTCTCTGCCGAGGAAACCTTGCAGTCGTGTGTTTATTCAGTGCTCTGACACCTGTGACTCTGGCTGGAGAAGCCCATTGTTCTTATGTGAAATGATGTAACTCGTCTGCCACACAAATCTTGGAGAAATATTTGGGTTGCTGTAATGTTGCCAAGGGATAATGTAGAAACTGGCAGCTGAGACACACAGAGGAGATCCATGTTAAAATAACACTGTTGTCCTCAGACATAACCCATTGACAGTCTGACATCCTCATCACTTGTTGTGATGGTTCGATGGCCTTAAAAGTCTTCTGGCTGATTCAAATCTCACACTTTCAACCATTTAGAGCGAGAGAGTGCACTGTAGAGATTCTTGTGTTGTGAATGTTATATATTCTGACACCTGCTGTGGAATATACAATAATACAAATAAGTGCTTTGACAGCCTCTTTCCTAAAAACACCTGGATTTGTGCATTCTCATCAAGATTTTAGGTCAATCTTTGGAGTTATTGTGATAGATTATCACTCACTGCACTGTATCTTCTCTTTGTCTTTTCTCTTTTAGGGGGTTGCTGTCTGTTGTAAAGCTTAGGGCCCTGAACAACAGAAATAAACAACACAAAACGTACATAGTGGCAGCCCGTAACCAAGAGAAGAAAAATGTCTCGAACAGAAGAGGTCAACAAGATGACAGAAAATGTCTATAAGGTATGACTCCTCCTCTCTATTTGTCTGTCCTGTCTGCACTAACAATGATTCTAATAAAGTGTAGTGAAATGGTTAGAAATTTGGAAAAAATTAACGAATTTGCGTGTCATAATTTGCCTGTCCTTATAATTGTTGCCAACAGGGGATTCTGGACCAGTTCAACCCCAGTCTGAAGAACTTTGTGACCATGGGGAAACACTATGAGAAAGCCCTGACAGGTTAGTCAAACACAGGAGAATTCAGATGACACTGGCCTTTGATTTGTCTGAATCATTGTTTTCTGATTGTTTCCCCTAAAATGTACTCTCTTTTTCAGGAGTAACTGTGGCTGCCAAAGGGTATTTTGATGCTCTGGTGAAACTTGGAGAGCTGGCGAGCGACAGCCAAGGCTCCAAAGAGCTGGGTGAGTGGGCGGCTGGTGGAGAAGGGCCGTGTTGAGGAGAAAATAAAAATAAATTAGTGATGGACCTAATAAAGTTAAGAGAGTCGACGGTGACAGCTGGAGAGAAGATGAAAATAGTCTGTGCTTCATGTGTTGGTGAGGGAGGAGATAAAGACAAGAGGGAATGAGGAAATGTAGAGAGAGATGGAAAGAGAACAGGGGGAAAGGGAGAGAGTAGGGTCATTGTTGGGAGATTAACAACACCACATGATCTCATTGTAATGCTGAAAACAGCGGGGGAGGCAGGCAGGAGAGTCGGAGGGCGAGATGCCAGCCACCACATACTACAGTGCTGTGTGACCGAGAGAGGGACTCAACTCGACTGACACTTTGTAAATGGGAAACTGTGTTAAAACAGCATTTTTCATGACATTTTTACTGATGTGTTGCCCTGCCTGTACTGTATGTTGATGTTGTGAACATCCATCATTAGAGCACAGATTTTCTGCACATGTTAAAGATGCACTGTAACTAACCAAAGTAACCAACCAGCTGATCTAAATTATATATATATATATATATATATATATATATATATATATATATATATATATTTATATATATGTGCTTTACTGCTGCTCACAGGAGACACACTGTTTCAGATGGCTGAGGTCCACAGACAGATTCAGGTGCAGCTGGAAGACGTGGTAAGACTCAGTTGCTCTGGACAAATTATTTCATTTTATCGACAAATTATTTTTTAGCAACCATTTTAAAATATCATATAATGTTTAAAGTGGCCAGAAAGAGTGCAATTTTTTTAGTTTTTAAATAAAACATTTATTGCAGCCTGTTATCATGAGAGTTAAATTTTTCTTTGATGAATTGTGCCGGGGCCTTTCACATGGATGTCGCAGTGTCAGTATATACATTGTTTAAAATGTTGCATATGGATCTTTTCTTCAACAGTTAAAGCTGTTTCACTCTGAGCTGCTCGCCCAGTTGGAGCAGAAGCTGGAACTGGATATTAAATACCTCACAGTAAGTGGAAATCTTAATTAACTTTTGATAAATTGTGAGAAAAACAGGATTTTTGCTTAGTTTAAAATGTTAAGTTTAATTTATTTGACTGGAAGACGAGGCAGTGGGAGGCAAGTTTATTTGTGTAACTAATTATAATTTCAATCATGGAAAAAAAATTATTGAGTAATTTATGGAAAATACATAAATATATAAGAATAATTGTGTAAAATTCAACTGATTAACAGTAAAAAACAAATTCCCCTTGATAAATAAAAGTGGATTAAGTTAGTTTTGCACCACCACACTTAAATCTGAAATATTAGTTTTGACAAACCTCCTTTCATCACACATGAGGAATAAATCCTCTGACTTTTTTTCTGCTTCCCTCTCAGGCCACCCTAAAGAAGTATCAGAGTGAGCGGAGGTCTAAATCTGAGTCTATCGAGCGCTGCCAGTCCCAGCTGAAGAAACTCCGCAGGAAGAGCCAGGGCAGTCGTCACCCGAACAAATATGGAGACAGAGAGATGCAGGTAAGTGAAGGCCAGAGCTCTGCATGGGTGCTGGACAAAAATACATATTTAATACATATGTTATTTAAGTAAAATGGACAAACATGTAAGCTAAAGTTAGAATGATCCGAAACATCTCCCTCAGCATTACATCAGATTAAAAAGCAGAGTTGTGTGAGAAATAGCCCAGTGTGAATAAGATTAAAGAACAATCTGCCTCAGCTGATCTGCACAAAACAAGCAACTTAGTGCACAAGCCTTCATGTGAAGAAATATGAATGATATAATAAGAGGGTGAAAGGATTTAGCCACTTGGGGGGTTATGTTTGAAGAAAAGGTCACCAGGGAAAAAGGAAAGTGCTTAATAATTTGGATTTTGTTATCATTGTGCAACAGGCCGGATATGATCTCACATAATCCTTTCTCCGTACAATGTGCTTTAAAATGTCACTCCGTCTTTGAGTACTACATGTATGCATGGGATTGTGAATGCAGGACTGTGCGTACATGTTGAAGGATGTTCAGGTTTGCAGTGAGAGCTCTCTGACTTTTTCTGCAGTTTGTGGAGTTGATGAGTCGTCGCCAAGGCGAGCTGGACACACTGGTTGCCTCGGGTTACAAGTCTGCGCTCACCGAGGAAAGGAGACGATATTGCTTCCTGGTGGACAGACAGTGTTGTGTCACCAAACTGCTCATTAACTACCACTCCAAGGTGATCTGTTCACATTTACTTATTTATTTATTTAGCTAGGTAACGTTTTCAGCTTTAAGATTTATTAATCCACAGCTAAAAATATCCAATCCAATCCAATCCACCTTTATTTATAAAGCATTTTAAAAACAACACTGTTGACCAAAGTGCTGAACACAGTCTATGAATAAACAATAACATACAACAGAGGCACAACACAATATTAATAAAACAATAAAAATGAATACAGCAATACAAAACTCAAAGTCCCCAAAATAGTCCCCAACATGCACTATTTTCTCCTGTTTGAGTAATCAGCTTGGGGCTGAGGTGTCTCAGACAGGGTAAGGGGTAAGGGTAAGGGTAAGTAAGAAAGTACTAAAGGACAGATTTTTAACACATTGTTGGTTTTTGCTCTTTTCATTTGTTTACAAGAAAACAATGAAATCCAGTCTAACAGTTTTGGTTTTCTCTTTTTGTGCTTTTCAATATAATCCAGGTGAGAGAGCTTCTGTCACAGAAGCTTTCATCTTGGCAGCAGTCATGTTCTCAGCCCACAAAACTCCCAGAGCGTGCTCTGAATCTGCTGCGTCACACTGCACCTCAAGGCTCAGGGGCTGCTGGGATAGCTGAGGTCTTCCGCCACACCAAGATCGACTCTGCTCAGCCAGAACAGGTCAGAGCATTTTTATTTATACAGTCTCAGATGGTTGATGTGTTCTTTGGACTTTATCTTTATCTCAGCTGCACTGTGGTTGGTTCCCACAGAAGGATTACATGGTGGGTTGATAGTTTGAAACCCACAAAACAAGTTTATTATTAGTTGTTCCTGGTAGAGGTGGGTCATTGTTTTGCAAGTAACTCTCAAATCTTGACTATGAAGTTATGAATCAAGTCCCAAGTCAAGTCAAAAGTCCTTAACATTTTGAGTTGAGTCCTAGTCATTATAGAAATAAAAATAGCCACGAATCAATGACAGATACTTAGCTATGATATTGCTGATTATTTATTGATTTTAAAAGACAACATTTAGGCTAATAAAATCTTGGATGCAGTCTATAAGTGACTGTGGACGTAATGACGTGGAGTCCTTTCAAGTTAAAAGGCTAAAATCCAAGTGAAGTCAAAAGTCATTGGTGTAAAAGTCAAACTCAGGTGACAAAGTCCTTTTTGATTTTGCCAAGTCGGGTCTAAAGTCACCAGATTCATAAGTCTGACTCAAGTCTATGTCAAGTAACTCAAGTCCGAACCCTTTGTACCTTGAAATGTAATACTAAAAACTTCAATAAGACTTTCACAATATTAGATTTTTAACACTGACTTCTAATTCCTGGTAGTTAATAGTATCTGTCTTTGATGTTTCAGAGGCTCTCTGTTCAAGAAGTCCCTCCCCTGTTGAATGGAGACTCCAGTCGCTCCCAGCTGCAGCGCTCACTCCCCTCCTCCTCCCAGAGTGAAGCCTGTCCTCCTCAGGCCTCCCCTCAGACTTTCCGCTCTCTCCCCAGTGGAGGAGCTGCTGGAGCCTCATCACGAGGAGCGTCTCCTCAGCACACCAGCACCCCCCTCAGTGCATCAGCCAGCCCCCTCCCTGACAGCAGTGCCAGCAGCAGTGCCAGCCCTGCTGTATCCACTCCCACCACGCCCGGTGGCTTTGCCCAACAAAGCTCTCTCCTCCTGGCTGCAAACACATCCAACCTCTCCCCGAGCCTCATCCCCTCAACGGTGATGTCACTCAGCCAGAGCTCCACGGCCGGCGGATCCTTGCATGGCATGACCCTCCCCATCCCCCACAGTGCTCCTCACAGTCCGCCGCTGCCCCACAGTGCTCCTCTCTCCAGGGCCATGACTCCTGTGCAGTTACTGCACCAACAGGTGGGACCAGGAGGAAGCAATACCTCATCACCATCACATAATCCCTGGCTGCTGAAGACCACTGACGTGTGTGCAACAGCAACACTCCCACTGCCGAGGAGACCTGTCAGTGAAATGAAGCTGGGCGGCTTTCAGGGTAAGATGTGAGAAGTTTCCTCTGTATGCTTGAGTGCCTCCATCATCATTTTTTAAGTTGTAATCCTTTTCGATTTAGTCCTTGTTGATTTGGCGACATCCATTGTTACTATGGTAACAGCAGGTGCGGAGCCAACACAGCTACTTTGTCAGAAATACAAACAGAAGTGCAACTGATGTTACAGTAGAGCCAAACAAACCCACGCTGTTTTAATAGAGTTTCAAAATAACGTAAACAGCCTATCTCGCTCCATTTCTCCCTGAAATGTGAACAACTGAACGCTGACAAAAATGCTTTTAATGTAAAGCAGCAGCTAATATATAATGTTGTGTTTTTCTTTAGCAGTAGCTTAATACAGCTCTTATACGACTGTAGGACAGCTAAAACTAAACAGTTAAGGTGATAAATCACTGAGATAAAATTACAGTAAAGATGGATTAATTCCAAATCCCTCAGGATTATAACTTTTGTTCATCGTTCTCCTCTACCTAGGCTCCACTCTCCCCAGGATGCTGCCTTTATCTGGACCTACCCATGTGGAAGCCATGTTTGCTCACACTCCTGGAGCACCGGAGGGTGGTGGCGTAGGGGGCGGGGCTTGCTTACTGCACTTCCTGCCTGGTGACAACATCACCCTGCTCATCTCTGAGCCCAGAGACGGGTGGCACTACGGTCAAAATGAACGAACTGGGCGGTATGTTTTACAAATTGCACACTGATGATCACCACTTAATGATCTGCTGTATAACTTCGAGAGGGCCTGGTAATGTTTAGCAATGTTTTAGTGCACAAAATCAGAAGACTCTGAAATGTCTCAATGCTATACGACAAGGTTGAATGTTCAGGTGTCACGATAACCTCAACAAGTCAGGGAAACCACTTCCCCTTAACCTTCTGCTTTTTTTTAAGCGTACTGCTAGTAGAAGGGCTTTTTTTCCTTTCTTACTTCAGAGGACTTCTCATATCGCATGATGTGTGCAAGCCTCTCTCCGGCACCAGGTTAACAAATATATTCATGACAATGGAGACTGCGAGTTTTCTTCATCACACAAACCCCTGACTTATAGCTTGATGCTCTCGTTTCACATCTCGTGGGCACATACAGTAAAACATTTTCCTTCACAGGAAAGGCTGGTTCCCTTTCTCCTACACTCAGTCTTACCCCAGCAAGACGGATCACCTCGAGAGGTAAGTCAAACACTGAAATCTGCAGTTTTTTGATTGATTGTTGATGAACTTTGACACTGTTAATGACAGAAATGCTTCCTTCACTTCCCTTTAGTTGTTTTACAACTCAATACTTGAAAAAGTAGGAAGTTATAACATTAGTTGAATCACAGAAAATGTAATGGGGTCATTTCCATGTTCAAACTAATATGACACCCTTTCCCTTTTTCCATCTGTATTCTCAATAAATCAAAACATCCTTCATGCCAGACACACAGAAAGTGCACAGGAGCACATAAACTGCAGAATGATTCTCACTGTTTGCCCACTCAGTCTTTCCACCACCCTTTCCCCAACATGTTCACTTCCAACACCAACAGCCCTGGTGATGAATTAACACAAAAACAACATATCGCCACTCATGTTTCCTCTCTGTCTGTGACCTTCCCTCCAGCTCTCTCTTCTTATCTAAGGCTAACAGCACCAGTACGGGCCAGCTCGACAAGCTGGTGTCTCCTGGTCTCCCGGCCCTAACCCCTGAATCAGAGGAGGAGCGCTCTCTTCCTCCCCAGAGGGTCAGCACCTTCCGCCCGCGCCCGTACAGCATGGCCGACAGCAACAAGGTCAGAAACATGAAACCTTTGGGAGGAGGTCAAAGGTCACGGTCTTCGCCCAACTGAGTCTCAATGTAAATGGAAGAGATACAGATGCTTTGTAATAATGGAAATGTAGTCGAGATATCCTTTTAATATGATCCTCTTCTTCACATTACAGATCACCGCAGAATTGGTCTCTTCACCACCCTCCCCAACCAGGTAACTTTGAGCAATTCAAAGTGTGTGTCATTAAAGGGGCATTCCACCAATTTTATATGTCAGTCAATTACTCAAGATTACTCGGGTAGATGATCACTTGAGTAATCTTGGCTTGGCCTTGGGGACTATAAAATAAAAACACAAATTTCAAACTCAAACTCGTGTCTAGGAGCGTGGAGTTAGATTGACGCAGGCATCATGGTAAGTGAAGGATCCACTGTTTTTTCTTTTTTAGCCAAGTTAGCTCTTGACGTTTCATCTAGTGGCACCATGAAGTCGCCTTTTTGTTTTTAAGTGAAAAATCATCAATTAAATGGATTGCTATGAAATTTGTTACAGGTATTCATGTTCCCCTCAGGATGAATATGTAATAAATATTAGCTAATTACCGAATGTTAACACGTTAAAATGCTAAACTAAGATGGTGAACATGCTAAACATTATACCTGCTAAACATCAGCATGTTATCACTGTGAGCGTGTTAGCTTGCTGACATTAGCCTCATAGAGCAGCTAGCATGGCTGTAGACTACTAGTCTTGTTTCTTTTGACCTGTTTTTTGCAATTCCCACCGCTGTATGTACAATACTAATTTGTTAGGGTTAGGGTTATTTGCCCCTTTTACACCAGAAACTGGTTTAATATGTGGTTGTCATACCTTTCATTTTTAGTTTTTCCTCTTTTCAGGGCCAATCCATTTGCCCATGTCCGACTTAGAAGAACTGTTACCAACGATCGCTCAGCTCCCATCATTGAGTAAGAGTTTTATTCCCACAGCAGAAGCAATCCTGTTCTCTGTGGTTTGACAAAAAATGGTTCTTTGGTTCATGTGGATTCTTTACTTTGGATGTTCTTTTTTGCAAATTAATTAAATACAGATTGTTTTGTGTGCAGGAATAGAATTGCTTTAAATCAAAGTATAAAAGGTTGATGTCAGTGGTGTAGTCTACGTGATACGCAGGTATACGCAGTATATTCACTAAGAAAGCTCCAGGATTTCCATATACCCACTTAAAAATGCGCATACTTGGGAGCGACAACATACTTTCCATCATATTTTTTACATATTTTGAATTGTCATGTGTTTTTTTTTCTTTGCATAGGCTAAATAAAGGTATTTCAGCTGTGAATTGGTGCATAAAAGTGTATCAAAATGCAGGAAATTAAGTCTTTGACGCTCAAAATTTCCCTGGGGGAGGACACCCAGACCCCACCCCCCCAAAGTCCCATTCATACACATATACAGTACAGTATACCCACTACAATACATTAGGCTACACCACTGGTTTACGTGTATGAATATAATTACAGTCAATTAAATTTTGAGGTAGTTAATAGGGAAAAAAAAAAGAAACAAGACCACTATACTGTTTGAAAATTCTGTTTGAGTGAGACATGGACATTAAAACAAAATCTAGGCTAGTTTTAATGTAACAGAAGTAAGGTGTTTGGCTGTACTTAGCTTAGTGTTTGAGACCGACATACTGTATCGTGCAGAATAACTAACATTTTAAGTTTTTGGTCTATGAAAGAATGCCTCTTATATCTCTTACTGTTTTACAGTGACATTTTTTTCTCAACATAACCTTTAATGTAGTTTTTTTGGTTGTTTTTTTTGTGCCATATACAGAAAAGTTTTCTTTGTTGGGCAGATAGGGACTGGCTCCTAATAGCAGGTTGTGAACTTTCACTTTCACTGTACTGAAGTGTTACAGGATGAGGACAGGCTCCTACTGTAATTGTGCTATTACGGTATTCTATTTTTTAGAAAAGCTGCCAGATTGTTTTTTTTGGTTGTAATGAAGGTGAACTTTTAAATGTATTCAGTGTCTTTTTCTATTTTAAAATGTGATTGTTTGGTTGATAGCGACTTGGCATATTTTTAATGAAATTGGCAGTTAGTTATTTTTGTGTCATTTTAACCTTAAAATTACTGAACATGGGCAATGCTGTTTGAGTGTTCAAGTCCATGTCATTATGCATTATGTTTATGCCAGTTAACACTACACATTCTGCTGCTGTAAAGTCACATATTAGTGTTTTATGAATGTAGAATTTTGGAGTAGTTTAACTCTTTACCTCAAAATACATTTAAAAAAACAAATTCTACCTTACATGAGACTTGTTAGTTTCTGAGTGGAATACTTATTTAATACGGAGCAAGTCCTACAAAACACAGAAACAGAAAAACTCACAAGCTTCACAGACACAAACTGTGACAGTTGATAGTTGAACATTTGGATGATGTTATTACTGAAAGTGGTGTTGTTTTCTTAGAAGGTAGCATGTTGTGGAGGGTTCAAAATGTAAAGAATGAGAGATTTGCATGCTTAGTCTTTGGATTTGATGTCTTCTTGATTCCTTTTCAGTCCCAAATCTAAAGCTAGACAACATCTAGGCTAGTTGATTGTAGTTGCACGTTTACCAATCAAACTGAGCAGAATCTTCAAGAGAGATGTGAAAAGTGAGACAGGCGATAGGATTGAGTTTTAACGGGGAAATGTATCTATGAAAGTGATGAAGAATGCATACGGGAAGTTGACCAACGTCTGAGCAAGTGTTTATGGTAAACTAGAGATATCCAAAGTAATATTCTGTAGCTCTGTTGTCACCTCTAGAAAACTGTTATTTTACAGTTGAAACTTTGTATCCATGCAACGTGAAATGGTTTATGTTCCTTAACTGCCTTCAGTTTCTGTGATCTTTTAGTACCTTGAAGATTCAAGATAACACATACAGGGGTTGTAGTATATCATCTCTAACAGCATTTATGTAACTTTGAGTAGTATTGCATCATTTATAAAGGTGACTGCGAAATATCAGAGCTAATAATTACTCATGCTTGTAAATAGTGCTTAAAACGTCTGACTGTGTGACTTTTATTTGACTTCTTTTTGTAATGATATTTCACTTTGGTAGAACATTTTGACTTTGTAAAAGCTGCAGAAACAGTAAATCTCCCTGCACATGTAAGCAGTGGCATTCAAACTCTGAACAGGAGGTAACACAGTGATAATACAGAATGACATATTATTCACCTACACAGGTGTGAATGTGTTTTAAACTGAGAATATTGATCAAAATAGACTTAAACCTTTGAGTCAAATTAACTGGTGGCTGTTTTAGTGGCCAGTATTAGTGAGTCATAAAATAGTATTAAACATGAACTGAGTTTGGGGCGAGTGATACGGTGAAAAATATTATAAAACAAATAATGTTACCCTTATAAATGCAAGATGTGCAAAAATTAGAGTGTAGAAATTAATACAGAGAAAGGTACAACATATAAATATATCTGAAGTGTGTAATATGTTGTAAGAAATACATGGAAGTTTATTAAAATACAATTGTTATAAATATATAACAAGAAATGTATGGCAAAATAAGTAGACACATTTACAGCTAATAAATGTTGAAGGTGTGTACAGAAATGTGTGGATGTCTAAAAGATACTTATCACAACTGCAGATGGGGACCTTATGCAAAGAGATGTTACTAAAACGCAAACTTATGCAAAGTCTAGAACTCTTCTTCCAAAGTGAAATATTGTTTTACAATAAATTTGTTTACACAGTTCCCCGGTTCTGTGAAAAATATGAAGCTATGTAAACAGACTTGTCGGTCTGTTCACTGAATTGCATTGACATGAAATCCTGGTGACTGCAGAAGATATTATATCATGATGATGAATACTGCTGAGGAAGACATTCTTTACATGAAACACTGAACATTGATGTGTTGTGAAATAAAAGTTCTATGGAGGAAATCTTTGTCCACTTTTGCTCTGTATGCTCATGTTAGTTTATCTATGGGGGTTGAGTACACAGTACATGTGAGAATAACAGGTGTTAAAATTAGAGATGTTCCGATACCGATACCAGTATCGTTATCGGCTCCGATACTGCCTTAAACGCTGGTATCGGTATTGGGAAGTACTGGAGTTTATGCACCGATCCGATACCACGTAATAAAGCCCTAAAGAAAATCTACGTTAAAGTAGTTTATTTAGGTTCTTTTTCCGTTATAACTGACTGTTAAACTGGAAAATAAAAGAAAGTTCTGTGTTTGTTCATGTTTCACAAAGAGTTTAACCTGAGCTAGACCGACAGCAAAGATAGAAATCATATCACATCCATACAGGGATAGTAGTATACAGCTGTTAAAACATAATAAAAAATATGACACACTGGTATCGGATCGGTACTCGCTATCGGCCGATACGCAAGTTCAGGTATCGGAATCGGTATCGGGAAGCAAAAAATGGTATCGGGCCATCTCTAGTTAAAATGCATTACATCTAAAATAAAGGCCTAAAAATGCCCCAAAAATAATCTTTATAAATGCATTACATCTTATTGAATAATCCAGTCTCATTTTAACTGTAGCAGCTGGGTCTTTATGTGGAACTGCTCCACATATTGTTCTGGTAACTTTCTTACTCATGCAAGTAGATTACTGCTTGTATGAAACAAGGAATTCATATTTAAAGTTAATCTGATTCCATCTTTGTCAAGTTAAGCCTCTTCTGAAGGATCAGGGCTGGGTTGAAGCTTAGTATCAAAACTTTCACGATCTGCTCTGGAAAATAAAAGAGAAATCTTAAAGCGGGGTCATGTTTTCTGACTGAAAAGTGTGATTCTTTTTACGTTTGTCTGTGTTTTGAGAGGTTTGTCTACCAACCCAGCATTTGTCTTTTAGAGAGGAAAGTCAAAAAAAGATTTCATGCAGACTTCTTGAAAAGAGAAATTGGTCTTTTGAAGGTTTACTCTAAAAGGACTTAAGTATTTAGCTTTGTGCTCAAATTTCAACGGCTTAAGTGGGGAAAATTATTGTGAAGTTACAATTTGGATCAATTCTGCCTTAAGTTATTACAAAAATGTAAGCAAACCATTGAACTTTGAAGTCCAAATCACAAAACACTGTATACTAGAGGGTCTAGTCTAAAGCCTTGTACAACTCAGGCAGTTTTTTTGAAATGTTCATGTGAGGTTATTATGTACTAAAACATGCATCCAATCCAAATGTACTGAATGTATCCAAACCAAACAATGTGGCACAAAAGCAGAATTAAATAAATCTTTATTGTGGGACATTGATTGGTGGAGCAGCTATGCAGACACATATGAACAAAAGAAACAATCAAGTGTTGATCGTGCGAATGTGAAGTTAAAGATTTTTAAGCCATTCCAAGTTGTTTCCTTTTGGTTCACTCGGATGAGCAGGGACATCAGGCATGTTTCCATCATCTCGCACAGGGACTGCATTGGAAAAGTAAGGGGGAGGGGGGGTGGCTTTAATATTTGATTAGAAGGGTGTTCAAGTAAATAGTTCAAATACCCAGAGCTGTTTCACAGGCATCGGCATTGTGTAGCATCTTGCAATGACACACAAACGCAACCTGCTGTAAAATGACCGGTGTGAACAGTGTTTACCTGGATAGTTGTATGGCACAGACGAATTGATCATTCCTGTATACTTAGTGATGGGGCTGATTAATGGAAGAGCAAAACCTGAGAAAATACAAAGTTGTATTAACTTTACATACAATATATTAATTAATTGTATATTGTACTATGTGTCTACATTGGTCAAATGACAAGAAAACATGGTTTAAGGTCACCAGAACAGCTCATGTAGAAACATAGACTACAGAGAGAGAGCACACCTTAGGCTACTCCCATTTTGGATACACTGATTTAAATTGTTTGAATCAATTTACTGACGCTTATATACTTGCTAGTTCCCAGTAGACTCTGAATATGTAAAGACATCTCAAGACATTAACATCTGAGGTGCTTTTGTCTTGCTTCTTTTAGCAAACCATATCGCATTCCCCCAAATATGTAGTTTTGTTGATCTAGTAGCATAATAGTAGTAACATAAATACATACATGTTTTCAAGTAGACATAATCTCATGCTGTGATTTTGGCTAATGTAACTTCATTTGATTTGTCAAATGGAGAACCAGTAAATGGTGATGGTTTGTTATTATTTACTCTTTATGTAAGGCACATTAGGGCTGGGCGATATGGACCAAAAGTCATATCCCAATATATTTTGGCTGAATATCAATATACGATATATATCCCAATATTTTTTCCGTAAAGTGAGAGCAAATGTTCAGTCAAAGTCAAAGCCAAATATGACATGTCACAAGTAGTTTCATAGAAACCGGCTATTTGCAGTGAACAGTTACAAAAACTAATGAATAAATAATGAACAGGTTTCTTCACCTGGTTCATGATTAAATGCTCAGCTGTTCAAATAACAATAAATGTAAACTGTATAACATATAAATACTGTATAACAACAGGAGCACCATCCATCCATCCATCCATCCATCCATCCATCAAATTTGAACTATATCAATATATGCGATATGGTCTAATTCCATATCTCATTTAAAAATATATCAATATATTTTTTATATCGATATATCGCCCAGCCCTAAGGCACATACAGTATGTTATATAATACATTGAATGAGACTGAACTGAAAACAGTTGAGGTAAAGTAAATATATGCCAGTGGAATCTTTGTGGGTCCATATTTGGGATAGAGGTAATTTTTTCTTTCATAATAAATGTTGCTTTATTGGCATGGCCATAATAATTAGGTACATTATTTCCAACCAAGTTGTACACTGTTGTCCTTTTTCTATCACACACACATAGGAGACTGTTTACTAACCTATCAGTCCAATAGCACAGGAGGCCAGGATAACAGGCTCCTTATTCCATGCATTCTTCAGGAACGCTGCGATCCCTGCAGACAAAAACAGGCCAGGTGAAAATTCTCCACAGCTGACACTCAACCTACGGTTAGCTAACGTTAGCCACCGTTAGCAACACATCCAAGGTCACGTTTTTCGTTTTATTTCGAATGGATATAATTGTGTTAGAGTAACTCTGAGACTTAGTTGACGTAGTTACAAATGTTTTAGGTATTTATTTATGCTATCTGGAGGTCTTTATAAAGCTAATTTCACCGGGTGTATGTACAAAAGATGACAAAATAATCACATACCCGCCATGTTGTCTTCTGTAGTTTCAACCCAGCGGGTGCTCATGGGAAATGTAGTAACTAATACCTGACGTATAATTTCTGCGCGGGTCGCATAAAAACATTAGCTAGTGTATCGACATCGACCATTGACATCGACGAGAATGAAAAGGACCGGCTGCTCTTGCTTTGCTTTACGTTTGATTTAAGCAAAACATGCTCTTAGCTGAACTGACTGTGTAGATCATAGACTAACACACAGTCAGTGAGTAAATACTGACCGTTTGAGACAGTTTGTAGTTGAGTTTTAAACCCGCAGGACACAGCTGCTGCTGACACCAGTGTTTTTGGACTTATCTTGCAGAAATGTAAGTAACGTTACTGGGTAGATTGATAGCATGTTGCTTAGTATTGTAGTCTGTCACTGATGATAAAGAGTTTTATCTAACGAGTATTTTTAGTGTTAACGCTACTCTAAATAACTCAATAAAACGTCGCTGATATTTTAAAATGCTCATCACAAGTTACCAAAGATACATTTCCAGTATAATACTATTGTTAGGGCTGGGCGATATGGAGAAAATCAGATATTGCAATATTCTTGTCCTAATACCTCGATGTCGATATTGTGGTGATATTATAGGGTTGACAATTGGTGCTTTAACAAAATATATTCACAATGAGATTTAAGATAAATAATCTTCAGTAATGTAGATATAATGACTAAGTGGGTAAAGGTAAAACTAATAGAACAGTCTGGTAACACAGAAAATAACATCACTTTACTATAATGCAGCCTTTAAAACCAGGAAAAGACAACACTTAAGCCATTTACGATATTACGATTTCCAAAATCTAAGACGATATCTAGTCTCATATCACGATATCAATATAATATCAATATATTTCCCAGCCCTATAGTATAATGTTGAGGTAACACATTACTTGAGTCTTAAAATGTTATGATACTTTATACTTCTACTGCACAACATTTAGAGGCAATTATTGTGTTCCACTACATTTATTTGATACTATAAATCAACTAATAAATGATGATGATATATTATTATAAGTACGCTACTCAGCGGTAACGTTAGCAGTATTTATAATTAGCTCGTCCTTTACCAGCTGCAACATTAGTGTTGCTGCTTACACATTGATACATGACTAATTATAATTCAGTCATCATATATGTGATTCTGAAATGGACCTGCATAATGACTTCTTTTACTTTTGGTACTTTAAGTATATTTTGATGCTAATACTGTTGTCCTGTAGCATTGCTACTTATTCCACCACTATAAATTCCTTAAAATGATTATAAAACATAGCATAAGGAGTACGGTGAATTCATACCTACACATACCGTATGTGCACAAATAATTGTATTTTTTTTTTTTTATTATAAAAACACAGAATCATATCTCTCTTCCTTTCCAGATGATGGAGGATTTCTCTGGTTTGGCTCTGCCTCCTCTGTTTGGAGGACACATCCTGGAGGCAGAGCTGGAGCCTGGAGGTGTGGAGCTGGGACCGGGAGAGGTAATAATGTGTTAATGATCATAGTAATGGTAAGGTTGATGTGAGAAAGTAAGAACACCTAGTAGCCAGTCCTGAGCCACAAAGTCATGTACCAAATATGACCAATTTTAACACCACCATTTAGCTTGCAAGAATAAAATATATTTAAATTGGTCTGATGAAGGTAATTTCTGACTGGGATTGTATGCATTAATGACAGAGAAGGGTATTTTGCTTCAAAGTAGGTACATAATAATGAAACCATTATTTTGCAATATAGATATATGTAATGTTTTTTTCTTTCTGAACACCAATAATATTGCTACAATATTAAGCCACACAATTTTATTATAATAGATTCAGCAGCTCACAAAAAAAGATTTCTTGTTACAACTTTTCCATTTGAAACCCACTGAAAACACTGACACAGACGGTCAAACACAAAACAGAAACAAGGTTTTTTCACTCCAGGTGGAGCTGGGCCCGGGAAGCAATGAGCTGCTGGAGAGTTCAGCACAGGAGGATGAAGAGAGAAGAGCTCTTGATAAGAGGAAATATCTGGCTCTGAACAGGAGATGTAAAGACATTGAACAGGTGTGTGTAAGCTTGCATATGCATGCATACAAGTGTGTTATGGTTAGGTTTAGGAATATGGCTTATATGTTTGTTTATTGTCATTTAGTTCCTAATTTTCTCACATCATTTCTAGCTATAGACTTTTTTCCAAACCAACACTAATCAATGATAGATTATTATAGAACTGCAAATGTCGGTGCAGAACATGCTACTCCTTTCAGAAATGCCTTTTGAAATATGATTATTTTTTTTATACTTTATGATTATTCTGCTGCTTTTCATCACAGTTTTATTAAGTGACATATGTCTGGCAAAAAATCCCAAAAATTCCAATTTAACAATCAGATATTGGACTAATACTGATATTACTGGTTTTTATTAACGCTCATATCAATTAAGTATTATGGTGTATCTATAATCAGTTCCTCCCTCACCACCCTGTAATCACACAAACACACACACAAATTGGTCTTTTTCAGGTGAATCAGAAGATTCTTGGTCGCCTTCATCAAGTTCAAAGAATTACACGGCGCTTGAAGAAGGAGAGACGGTACAAAACCCCATTACAGTCACTCAATTTCGGCATTTCCCACTAGATGGCCCATCTGAAGACTTTGTTAATCCTGCAGGTTTCTCATGAAGACTTTAGATGCTCATGGAGATGACTACAGAAATGCCCAGCTCACTATACTTCTAGAGGTAAGAATAAGATGGACAGAGGGCTGTAGGTGATACATTTAAAAGAAGAAAGGAATGCACTTATCAATTTTTTGAAAAAAATATCAACAAATTAGCATTGTATTTTTTATATTGAAATTTAAAATTTCACATAATAACTCAATACTTCATGCCTGATACAATTCTATGAATTTCTTTTACAATAGCAGTTGACCATGGGTGGATCAACCTGGGCAAAAATGTAGGCCCCTCTTTGATTTGAAAATAAAGCATGCAAGCACAATATAAACTAAAATAACTAAGGTCAATAATCTGGATTTTGAAACTGTACCCTTGTACAAGACAGGGCCGCAAGATCCAGATAATAACGCAGTACTCACTTTAGCTGATATTTGAGTTCAGATGAACAAAACCAATACACACGCAACTAATTTGGGGCATTGGGTTCTCTGAGGGTACAAGGGCAGTTACCCAGCCGGTCTGCTAATTCGTTTGATGTACCATTAATAAATAAATATGCTCAAGCTTGTTTAATGCCTTATACATTTTTAATGTTTCATCTTTTCTTGTTTAAGGATGAGCCTGGAGCCCAATTAGATCCTGCTGATGGAGTGGAGGATTACCGGCTCAATGGTGTGTCTTGTTCCACTTTGTCTCCAGCATTGCATCATGCTGCCGGACCAAAGCGGAGGAGGCACCGAATTCCACGGCAAGAAAGAGATAAAGACCAACAGGTAGGTGAAGAACTCTGCTGGAGTGCTAATGTCCATTCAAGCGTGTGTGTGTGTGTGTGTGTGTGTGTGTGTGTGTGTGTGTGTGTGTGTGTGTGTGTGTGTGTGTGTGTGTGTGTGTGTGTGTGTGTGTGTGTGTGTGTGTGTGTGTGTGTGTGTGTGTGTGTGTGTGTGTGTGTGTGTGTGTGTGTGTGTGTGTGTGTGTGTGTGTGTGTGTGTGTGTGTGTGTGTGTGTGTGTGTGTGTGTGTGTGTGTGTGTGTGTGTGCAGATAGGTGTCGTTACTGTAGGCATTATTGATTTTCTGTTGACTGAGTTTCTGCTTCTTTTCCTAGACTGAACCAGACATGTCAGTGTTGGCAGAGACACAGTTTGGAGAAATGCCCAGCCCAACCTCTCTGTCTCATTGATAATTGCACTGCAGCCCTAGAGATGATGATGATGATGATGATGATGAAGAAGCACCCAGTTTCTCAGTAGATACACTGCCTCTGTTCAGCCAGGGTTTTGCACTGTTTGTAGTTTTACTTGAACATTGTGAACAGATTGTAAAATAAGATGTTTTTCACCTGGGTATGCATGATTCAGAAAATATCACGATCCCATATCAATTTTTAGGCTCAAGATTCGATTCAAATCGATTTTCGATTCAAAAACGATTCTCGGTTAAAAAAACGATTCACAGTATGTAAATGTAGTTACTTTTCCCATGTGATTGCAGTACACATACAATTAAAAAAAATCTTGTTTTTGGAATTCTATGAATCGATTTAGAATTGGTAGAGCTTGAGAATCGTGATTCGAATATGAATCGATTTTTTTTTTTTTATATATATATATATATATATATATATATATATATATATATATATATATATATATATATATATATATATATATATATATATATATATATATATATATACACACACACACACACATTTGTTTTGTATACATTATTTGCTGTTGTTGTATTTTATACTTAGACTTGATGACAACACAGACAGTAATTATGACCAGTGACAAACTGCACATTACCATGGACAGCCTTGTTTGATAAATATCTGGCAATTATTGTAGGGTTGCGAACTTATTAATGGCTTTCACAATATATTCCAGGATACTATCAATGATTTTATGATTCGTGATTATATTTCAGGAACTGCTCATATAAAATTTGATTTGGCTGTTAAGCTCAATTTTTAAGTTTTTTTAATTATTGTGTTTAAGTTTTTTAAGTTTCCCAGCGTTTAAAGTTCTGTCGTATAGATTTTATTATGTTTCCTGATGTTGTCCCAAAGCAGACAGATTTCACTACTTTTATTGATGTTCACATCTGCATAAACAATTAAAACTTTGTTTTCAATTATGTTTCTATACAATAGTTAAGAATTGTTTCAGTTTCAGGCAGAAATAATAAAAAAAAAAACTCACTTCAGGTCAACTTGCTAGGTTTTTCTGGAGCTTTTAGCCTCATGGAACAGTCTTCATCGTGGGATGGAGTTTGCTCAGTTGTCATGGAGATCAACCGCTCACCATAAATGAACAAGGAATTAAATATATATCTGAAGTAACATCTATTACAATATCCATACTACGAGGTTAGGGGTTAATAAAGATTAACTATAGAGATGTTTCAAAAAATAAATATTGGAAATGTCTGATTTCAGATGCAGCTTTGGTCTTGTGTCGACCACAGTTCATCAGACGGCTGAGCCAATGGTCGAACACCATTCCAGCGGATGTCTCTCAGTGACAAGCGTGAGCTCTGTCCAATCAGATCGCGTAGATTCGATTTAGGGCGGGGCCTCAATGCGGAGGTGGATTTTAGCTACCGTCCATCTTCAGCTACATTACAGTGAGCGAGCTTGTCGAAAAGAAAACACAATTTGGAAGTAAAGAAGACTTTCTGGAATTAGTTTTGGCTGTATTTGAAAAAGACAAACGAAAGCCCATACCCTAGGTAAATGTCGTAAACAACTATAAGTCTAGATGCTCGGGTTGACCCAGTTTCCCTTTTTCCTAAATTTGGCTAGCTAAGCTGCTAGCTAGCATTTTATGCATTAGCTAGCCAGACAGTTAGCCATATTAGCTAGCAGGTTAACGATTAGAATGGATTCTGATATACTGTGCCTTTCACAACGCAAACCCACCATATAAAAGCTATACTGGACCCCAACATAATGATGCATGAATATGACGTCCATCCATCAATATGCTCCGTGGTACTTGTTTTGAAACGGGCCAGTTAACCGAGCGAGGTGGACGAGCTAAGATGCTGGCTAATGTTAACGTTAGCTGGCTAGGTGGCTAATTGTAACTGACAACCATATCTGTCATATTGGTAACAGCAAGATCAGCTACGTTCACGAAAATTAAACCATAGTTAGAAGTTCTGATGTAAAGTATCCTTAAATTCTGAAGAGATAACGTTATTTGTGCAGCTGAGTTAACTGGCCAGCTGGCTGGATGTAACGTTACTGATGCTCTGTTGAAGGGATTGTGTTTTGTTTGAATGGACGTTTGGTTTTCTTTACATAGCCAACTTTGTGACAGACGGAATGTGGACATTGTCGTAGTCAGAGCCATGGCTGACAAGAGAAAACTACAAGGTATGAATGTTGTTGAACTCATCAGTAATGTTGCAAAGGATCCATCACACTGTCCAGCCTGGCATCTTGCACAGAGACTTGGACTGACTTCATCTCGCAAAGTTTTTGGTGTTTCACAGATTGATGTTGTGAATATTGTTGGACCACATGTTGTATCTCCACAGGTGAGATCGATAGATGTTTGAAAAAAGTAGCTGAAGGTGTAGAACAGTTTGAAGACATCTGGCAAAAGGTAAGAGATCTTTGCATCCCACATTGATACTCTATTTCAAAACATTATATTGTAAAACCTAAATCATCTAATCTAATTTGTCTACATTTAGCTCCATAATGCAGCCAATGCAAACCAGAAGGAAAAATATGAGGCTGATCTCAAGAAAGAGATTAAAAAACTACAGGTAAGACGAGTTAACTCACGTTGTCCCTTTATCTGCACTCTTGGTCAACAGTGCATGTCTTGAAAAACTAATGCGTCTCAATGTTTTCACCGTCTGTCCTCTTTCCAGCGATTGAGAGATCAAATAAAAACATGGGTGGCCTCAAACGAAATCAAAGACAAAAGGCAGCTAGTCGAGAATCGCAAACTTATAGAGACGGTATGGTTTTCGATAATGGCCTATTTTTTAGTTTATTATTGTTTCTGTAAAGTAGCATTTAGACATTGGCTCATCAAAACGGTTAACTCTCAAGGCTTATATGAATTTTCTTTCCTTAGCAAATGGAGCGGTTCAAGGTGGTGGAACGTGAAACAAAAACAAAAGCCTACTCTAAAGAAGGCTTAGGGCTCGCTCAGAAAGTGGATCCAGCTCAGAGGGAAAAAGAGGAAACGGGACAGTGGCTAACAGTAATACATCCGCTATTATCTATACCTGTTGTACATTTTGGTTGCCTGAGTTTTTCTGGCTGAAGTTTTAAAAAGAAATGTTGATGTTGAGTTTGATAAAAATGCGTTTTAGGAAGAAGTTTTGATTGAATCCATTAACACTCTTTTTTTTCCGACCTCTTTCTCACCTGCAGAATACGATAGACACTCTAAATATGCAGGTGGATCAGTTTGAAAGTGAGGTGGAATCTCTTTCGGTTCAGACGAGAAAGAAGAAGGGTGATAAGGATGTAAGTCTCATTATTTTCAAAGTTGCGTATTATGTTGGTCTAATTCCTGCAAATATTCAATATAGTGTTTTGCAATGTAATCTGGTAAAGGTTTGGCTAAAATGTTTGTCTTAAACCACATGCTTGTCTTCTGTCATTCATGTAGAAGCAAGATCGTATTGATGAGCTCAAGCGGTTGATTGAGAGGCATCGATTCCACATTCGCATGTTGGAGACCATTTTACGAATGCTAGATAATGACTCAATACCAGTGGATTCAATCCAGAAGATCAAGGATGATGTTGAATACTATATTGATTCCTCCCAAGACCCAGACTTTGAGGAGAATGAGTTCTTGTATGACGACTTAGACCTGGAAGACATCCGTGAGTAGAGCACCGTGGATTGTTAGCATGACGCTTTTGTTCAGATATCAGGGGGATTATAAGGACAACATCTGACGCTTGTCTTTTTCCTGTCTTTCTTTTATAGCTGCAGCATTAGTTGCAACTTCTCCATCAGGTCAGGGCAATGTGGAGGATGAGATGTATCTCCACTCCAGCAGCACTCCCACTTCCACAACCTCTTCTTCACCCATTCCTCCATCCCCGGCCACTTGCACTGCTGTAAGTTCTTGTGTTTGTATTTATAAAACTTGGGTCAGTATGTGAAAGGGATGCTGTGTAGAAAAAGTACATTCTGACACAATTTTGCACATATCTCTGTCCTATCCATTTTGTTAACCCTTCTACAAGTGTCACTGTGCTGTAATCCACTGCATAGTTTGCTGAATCAACATTTCAAAAGTGGATTGTCATATCAAGGTATCTACTTCTATAGGAGAACTCAGAGGACGATAAGAAAAGGGGACGATCGACAGACAGTGAAGTTAGTCAGGTGAGAGGCTCTCATCTGTACTGTGCCAGTAGATAAACAGTTTAGTGCAGCGCTCTTCATCCTTGGTCCTGGAGAGGCACGGAGGCTGAAGGGTTCTCGTGCACTGACTCTGTGGGACCATGCTTGGAGACTTTTGATTTAGTTTGTCCCATCATCTGCATATATGGAAGTCCATAGTTTTCAGTAAACTTTGCTCCTCATACACTTTGTACAGCTGTAGTCACCTTCTGGACAGTTTTGTCTGAAATGCCTTTTTCTGGTGCTTTGCCATTTTCAGTCACCTGTGAAGAACGGCACCCCATCCTTGCTATCTTCCTTCTCCTCCTCCACCACCTCTGGGTCCTCCTCGTCCTCCTCACTTGTGTCCATGGCGAGTGTTGTCGGAAGCAGTCCCGCGGTTCCCTCAAGCAACAGTCTTATAGGGAGCTTCAGCAGTGCGGTGCAGCAACATCAGCATCAACCTGCACAACAGCAGCAACAACCTCAGCCACCAAACCAACCACAGCAGCAGCAGCCACCTCATACAAAACCCTCTGTCCCCTCAAACAACACCCCCAGCCCGCCAAGCAACCCTCTTCTCCCAGCCTCACCTGCCCCCTCTCTCCCCACGCCCAGCACACCCAGTTCATTAGCTCTCAACTCTCAGTCTCAGCTCACATCTGTGCCCACCCCGGCATCCGGTTTGGGACTCGGGCTTGGGCTGGGATTGAGCAAAATTGGCATGACGGGGACCAGCAGTGCCAACCAAATGTCTGGTCTGGGCCTGGGTGGCCACCCCTCTTCTTTAAACACAATGGCAGGGCTCATTTCGGGCTCCACACCTGCCCCTTACGCTCAGGCAGCAGCTTCAGGAGGCTTGGGTTTGAGCAGCACCACCCAGTCCAGCATTTCAGAGAACAGCACTTCCATCCCCACCTCTGGCTCCAGTGGAGTCACCACCAACGGAGCGGGGATAGGGCTCGGTTTGCTAGGTTCCAGCCCAGCCCACAACTCTTTGAGTGGGAGTATTTTGGGTCTGGTTCCTGGGCAAAATGTAGCCCCCGGTGCCTCTCAGGTGTCACCAAGTTCTGTCAGCACTACCCCCGGAGTAGTTGGCATGATGGGAAGCAGTGGAGGGAATATCAGCGTTGTTGGAGCAGTAGGGGTTAATGCTGCTCCTGCTAGACCACCCAGTGGACTGAAGCAGAATGGAAGCACAAGTATGTTAACTTATTGTGCTTGGCCTTGTGTGACTCTGTTTAAGTCAAAGTTGTCTTCTCTTTATAAAGGATTGTCCCTAACTTGTCCCTCACCTGCCGTCAGGTTACAGTGCTGTAGTGGCAGAGAGCTCCACAGAATCAGCTCTAAGCACACCGAGCCAGTCACAAAGCAGCCAACCCTCATCTCTCAGTTCTTCAACCAGTCAGCCGTGAGTTATTTGTTGGTCACTTGATCACTATTTATTCTTTACATGATAGTTGTTAACTTGTGTCTCTGTTGTTCCCACTCTACTTGCTGCAGGATGGACAATGGTCCCAGTTTAATCAGCTCCATCACCCTGCCTCCCAGCTCTCCGTCCCCATCGTTCTCAGACAGCACACCCGGAGGAGGGAGTCTTCTCAACGGGCCCCACTCCTACACACAGGCCTCTGAGGCCCTCAAGGTAAAGGACCTTAGCAATGAGATAGAGAATTAAGGCCCAGACACAGGGAGACGGTCGGCTGTTGATCAAATTTGGGCTGACGATGAGCGCCCGTCACCCTAGTTTTCCAGGTGTGTCTCGCACCTTTGACCTTCATCGACTTTTTTTCCGCTGTCGGTCAGAGGATTGACTCCAACGGGCTGTTCGGCTTAAGCAAATTAGTGCACGTCATGAAAAACGGAAGTGAGAAAAGCAAGCAAACAAATAAAGTCAAGAGGGCACACACAGAATGTACTATTAATTTTTCATTTTCATTTCATCAATCCAATACACAGAAGGGCTGTCAAAACTGGCCAAAAAGACGTTTGAATGTTCCTTCTAAAAAAACACACAGGTTTGAGCTATTCGAATATCTATTTTTGCACATTTTTTCCGTAATAGGGCAAACATAACGAGATACATAACTACTTGCGTAGGTACATTTCTTTTAACATAAACATGTCTTTTAAAAGATATACATACCTAAACATTACAATATAAAATAATGTCCTATACCATAAAAAATAATGTAAAGACTGTCAACCTCTCTCTCTCTAAGCCCCCTTGCAATCAAGCTAGCTAACTAAATTATTATAATAATTTTTTTTTGGCCAAAACGGAGGTGATGTGACGCCACGCCACAATCGGCCTTCATCGCCAGTAGCTCTTTGCCCTAGTGTGTCAGCACCATAAGTCTTTTGTCAGAGTCACATTCTGGTCTAATTGAGTAGCCAGACTTTGAGGTGTAAACCAGAGAGATTATTATTATCAGGTGTATCTATAGCCTTATTAGCTGACTGCATGGAGAAATTTGGCAGACAAGACAAACAAGCTGTTAGAGATTGTGAGATTGATGTCAGTCTGTGGACAAAAAGCGTTCTGCAGTAATTATTATAGAGTATCTGCCCTTCAATTGCAAGAAGGGAGGCTTCTCATCACCCGGTCAGTGCTTGAAGAGTGAAAATTGCACCATTCAACATCCCTTACTGTAATTTGCATAAATGCTTAAGATCTAAGGTTACACTTTACTTGAAGGTATCTACATAAGAGTGACATGACACTGTCATAAACATTCTAAACAGGTCATGAACGTTTATGACATAATGCTTCTTTTAGTAATTATAAGTATAATAAAGTATTTTCAAATTACTAAATGATTTTGCTGGCATTGGTAGTTTTCGTAAGGTACTTTTGTTTGGTACATTACTGGATACATTGATGTGCTCTGCTGTAAATAGTGTTATTAAAATACCCCTGGCTGCCCACAAACCTCTGTTCTGGGCCACATTTATACCAAACACAGAAGCCCACACTTACCCAGTGGTACGGATAGAAATCATGTCATGCCTATACATATTTGGACTTATGCCCAATTCTCTTCACTGCAAACACCATGAAGAAGGCAGTGTTGGACAGTGTATCAGTGTAGAATGTATTATATTGTTGTTAGCTGTGCCAAAAAACATTATTAGTATTTATTGAGATTGGTTGATGAATTTTGAATACATTGCTCATTGTATCTAAAACATATCATTGATAATAACTGTTGCTGGCTGTGGGTGCATCATTTTAGGCAGGAGTTGATGTTTCGGGGGGATAGGGCGGGACTAAATCACCCAGCCTGTTCTCATGTTGTCTCCGTCTCGTTGACACCCCAGGCCCCTGAGCCTCTCAGTTCGCTGAAGGCGATGGCTGAAAGAGCAGCGCTGGGATCAGGCCTGGACGGAGAGATTCCCAACCTGCACCTAACAGACAGAGGTCGGAACGGTCAGGCATTTTCTTTCTACGCGGTGAACCTTCTGTCATTCGTACACTGACTAATAACTGAAATGGAGGTGACTTACAATGATATTTAATTTGGTATAAATAGGTGGTGTTTGTGAACAGCTGCTGTATTAGATGCAGTAGGGTAAAAAGTCAAAATGACCATAAAGTATTGAAACAATTAATCAGTTGGCCAACTGATTCCAAGTATCCAATTATCAATTAAATATTTGTTAGTTAAGTAAACACTAAACATTAACTGGTTACTACCTAATACAGTTGCTGCTTCTCTCAATTTCATATCATTGTGATTTGTTTGTGTTAGCCAGACTAACGTACTTAAGACATTTTTATTTTTTCAGTCAATTGAGCAAAATGTCAAAAGTGTAGTGTATAATGAAAATAATTATTAGTTGCAGCCGTACACTCAGACAAAGCACCTAACAAATATTTACTCGTAAACAGAAATGTGCTCCAGAAAGAAGTCAAAGTTTATGAAAGAGATTTCCCATAAAAGGCACGAGAGGCGGGGTGGTTCTTGAACATAAGAGACTAGTCTGTACGGTATTTGGGTCATCGACTGAATCTTTCACTTTTTCTTTGTCCTGCAGATATCTTCTCTGGTTCATCTGCAGCGCCCGGCACTCCAGCCGCCCCCCAGCCGTCCGTGTCGGAAGTCAGCATCCCCCCCTCGCTCGGGGTCTGTCCACTTGGCCCCACCCCTCTCCCCAAAGACCAGCTCTACCAGCAGGCCATGCAGGAATCCGCATGGACACACATGCCACACCCCTCCGACTCTGAGAGGATTAGGTGAGGACACCGCATTTGTTTTACAACCAGTGATGATGCATCTCTCATACTCTTTATAACTTGGGTAATGCAGTACTGTACATCATGGTTCCTGAACAACTACAAGCATGTATTAAAGGATGAGTCTGGTGATATTCTATATATCTTTCTAAGACCAAAAACAACAACGAATTGATCCTACTAACAAAGTAAGTATTGCCTGTTAAGGCATGGATACCCAACCCGAGCCTGTGTGTGTGTGTGGGGTGGGATTGGGCCGAATTTTTCTGTCCGAGCCCGGCCTGCGTCCGACAGAACCGTGACCAAACCCGGCCCGAGCCAGACAGGCATCAAGAGATTTATGTCCGAGCCCGACACTGTTAAAATTTTTTCTCATACTAATGACAAATGTAGGCTACGTGTGTTTGTGTGGAAAGCTTTTATTAAGCAACTGTAAGGAAGGCACTCAGAAATGTCAACAGATGAGCGCATCAGCACAGTGAGCGCGCACACGGAGCAACAAGCGCACGTTAACACAGGCACACACAAGAGGCCCAATCATGTAATTGAAATAAAATTAACATATGCCTAAACAACTATGTGGAAATACTTCCACACAGTAGACTTTCCTTCATTTTCGGTGGTTTTAAAATCTCCTGAGGCCTACTTCTTTTTAACATCTTCCATCGTTGCGCTCTGAGCACTCAATGCGCTGCGGCATGCAGTCTGCCTGATATGCACGTGTTTCTGTTAGGTTAATATTTTAAATGTATTTTAATTACAAAAATGAACATTTGCATCAAGTGAAACAGGCCCATTACATAATAAGCTGTTTAAAATTTTAAATGTCCAATGCCTTAGGCTACAGTGCTGATGTGACCATCTGAGCCCAGCCCGAACCCGTCCATCATTTCTAAATATCCGTCCGAACCCGTCGGGTACCGTTGGGACCCGTCAGGCTCGGGTCGGGTATCCCAGCAATAGTGTGTGTGTGTGTGTGTGTGTGTGTGTGTGTATAAAGTGGGCAGAAGAGAGATAAAGAAAGAGGAAGCAGATGTGTTGTATGCGACCGGAGCAGAGTTGATGGAATAAGTTTAACTCTTGTGTTGTCCTTCGGGTCACCGGGACCCAAAGGACAACACAAGGGTTATGTACTTCCGTTTATTTTGTTGAGAATTGCTCTCTAAACCCTGTCTCTTGTAAAGTAAGTAAGAAAGTTTGTTTCTAGAGCACATTTAAACACAGTTTAAGCTGGCCAAAATGTTGTACAAACAAGCACTAAGGTGCTGTATTAACCCTTGTTTTGTCCTTTGGGTCACAAGGACCCGAAGGACCACACAAGGGTTAAGTTTTGTACAGGGTGTGTGCGGCGTCCGAAATAAACCCCAGACTGAAAGCCAAGTTCATTCATTTGCTCACCAGAAACAGGATTTTAACTCCGACGTTATTCATTTTATAACGTCGGCCCTGGAGGTAAAGAGTCTCCCCTGGTTTTCTGATCACGGTTGGAAGCGAAGCAAGCATGAGAGGTTAACACATTGAACATTTTAACAGCTGATTAACGTGCGCTTGTTGCTCCGTGTGCGCTCATCTGTTGACATTTCCGAATGCCTTCCTACAGTTGCTTAATAAAAGCTTTCCACACAAACACGTAGCCTACATGTGTCATTAGTATGAGAAAACAAATGAGATTTTAACTGTCGGGCTCGGACACAAATTTCTTAATGCCTGTCGGGCTCGGGCCGGGTTCGGTCACGGCTCTGTCTGACGGGCTCGGACAGATAAATTCGGCCCGATCCAGACTCTATTGCCTGTGTAGCTCAAGCTTGGTGTAGCTTCTTTCTCTGTGCCAAGGAGGCAAGGAGGGGCAGAGAGAATCAATACGATTTTACCCATTTTAAATAAAAAAAAAAAAAAAATTGAAAATCAATATTTGGTGATCAATGTTTATATTGTGGCTGGCCAACAGAAATCTACAATGTATGGGAAACACTGCCTTTTTTATGGCACTATACTATGACTATTTTCCACTTTTTACGACATTCTATGCTATGACTTTCTATGACTTTTTAGAATATTGTTTATGACCTACTACAGTGACTTTTTATGAATTTTTTTACGACATACTATACCAGTGTTTCCCATACATAGGTTCTACTTGGGCACCCCAACATTCTATCCTGAGTTTTTTCAACATACTATACTATGACTTTTTACGATTTTTTTCTATGCTATGACTTTTTTATGACGTGCTATACTATGACTTTTTAGAACATTGTTTATGAATGACTTTTAAGTGACTTTTTTGTGACATACTATTCTATGACTTTTTTCGACATTCTATGCTATGACTTTTTAAGGTCCCATGACATGAAAATTTCACTTTGAGGTTTTTTAACATTAATATGCATTCCCCCAGCCTGCGTAAGGTCCCCCAGTGGCCAGAAATGGTGATAGGTGTAAACCGAGCCCTGGGTATCCTGCTCTGCCTTTGAGAAAATGAAAGCTCAGATGGGCTGATCTGGAATCTTGCTCCTTATGACATCATAAGGAGCAAGGTTACCTCCCCTTTCTCTGCTTTGCCCACCCAGAGAATTTGGCCCACCCATGAGAGACAGAGAGAGAAAGAGACATTATGGCTTTCAAACGAGCAAAGTGGCAGTTGGTCAAGGTACATAAGAAGAAAAAAGGTGTAGGATTAACAACTGGCATGTGTGATTTGCATCTGTAACCCATTATGTCAGTGACTGATCATCCTGGCTGATTGGGCTCTGGGCATCATCTTTGCCATCCTAAAAAGAGTAAAACTACAGACACAGAAATGGCACATACTGTGGAAATCTCATTGTGGGACTGGCTCTAGTGGCTGTAATTCTGCACCAAGGCTGAATTTCGGGAAAGAGACTTCAGATACAGTATTATGGGACCACTAAGGCCTATATAAAAGCATCCAAAGAGCACCATGTCATAGGACCTTTTTAGAACATTGTTTATGACATACTATACTATGACTTTTAAAACATACTATAGACATTACTTTTTTTCCACCCTTTACGACATTCTATGCTATGACTTTTAAGACATACTATAACTTATCTCAACATACTGTACTATGACCTTTTTTTTTTCTACATATGGAATGAAATGTCAGATGCATGCATGGTTGTGGTTGGTTGGGATCGTGGGGGCTGGTATTCTTCAGAAGTGTACCCCTTGAAGTATTTGTGGGGAGCCTTGGTCACTTGTTTTTCCTATGGATTTCAAACGGTCTTTGTATCTGTCCTAAAGGCAATACCTGATGAGGAATCCATGTCCCACATTGCCATTCCATCATCAGATACCGCCGCACCACTCGGACTCCATAGAGTTTTACCAGAGACTGTCCACAGAAACTCTCTTTTTCATCTTCTACTACCTAGAGGTAAAATACTCAACCACCAACTTATGTCTGTTTGTTGACAACCTTTCTGTTCTTCTCCCAATGATGTATTACAGGCTTGCTTGTAAGCTTGATTGTGTATTTGACCTCCCCCTCTCTCAGGGCACCAAGGCTCAGTATCTGTCTGCCAAGGCTCTGAAGAAACAATCTTGGAGGTTTCACACCAAGTACATGATGTGGTTCCAGAGACACGAGGAGCCCAAGACTATCACTGATGAGTTTGAACAGGTGCAGACTCCCCACAGTTCACATTTTCTCTTGAACTTAGAAAGTAGTATGGGGACCAATTGATTGGAGTTTGTTGTTGTGGTGTCAGTTTTTGAATGATTGCTCTTTCCGCTCTGCTGTTCCTCCAGGGCACTTACATTTACTTTGACTATGAGAAATGGGGCCAGAGGAAGAAGGAGGGGTTCACCTTTGAGTACAGGTACCTTGAAGACCGAGATCTGCAGTGACGGACACAGGGAATTGAAAGGACAGAGAGAGACAAAACGTGCTGCTGTTGACATTCCGAGACTGAACTTCAAACTGTGGATAGAGATTGTGATGTGTAGTAGAAACACTCTCCTAAAATGGAGACTGGTGTCTGTATAGGCTGCATCTCAACGTGAAGTCCCTCGCTCCTCCTGTAGCTTTTTGCTTTTGACAAAAATGCCCTGTGGGCCTGATCAAATGCATCTCGCTGCACGGGCTGAGGGGGTTCTCACTAGAGATCTGCGTTTGTGCCTGTCTGTGTGCACACTCAGTATGTGGCATTAGGAAAGCCTACCCCATGCATGTTTCTCATGTTTTGTTTTCTTTTTCTGTTTCAACATGATTCTCTGTACCACCTACCCAACATGAGCCTGGAAGCCTTTGACTTGACACAAAACAAACCTTGGATTTGATTGTTAAGTAAACTGCCCATCTTGTATTTACTGTAATTTGGTGGTTTAGAATGGGGAGGTACAGTGGACATTTAGTCATGGTGTAGGACTGGCTTCTTTTAAGAACCTACTATGCCTGTTGAATATGGTCACTATTAGAAATAGTGAGCGGTTATCAATAGTTTTATTGATATTGTCTTGGTCGAGTAAAACGCTGATTGAGTGTGACCACAGGGCCTCTCCCTGTGACAGGGAAAGAGTCCTAATTGGACATGGATTAAATTGCTATGCAATTGAACTGGTCTCCGACTCCCTCTCTTTACAAATAAAATGTTTTTAAGTTAACCTGTCAAAGAAAATGCATTATTATGGCGCATTCATGTTTGTGACAAAATAAACTTGTAAAATAAATCTTAAAAAAAAAAAAAAAAAAAAATAGGGTTTGAGACATGTATCTACTTCTAATGTACGATTTGTACACCATTGAGGAATTCTCATCATCCTTAATGCCAAAGGGCACGGTAAGCTTAGTGAATGTACCCGTACCCAAATCACCTCACTATACACAAATATTAGATATTAAGTCTGTGTTTGGTTTGAGTCAACTTTCCAACTTAAGTTAACATTTTATTCTATTCTGTTGAGGTCACTTCATCCTTAAATCCACTGTGTTCATTTTACCACCTGATAATTTAAGTGAAACCCTATACCGTGAAAGTGCACTGAAACTGTTTACATGTAGAGTGAAAACACAGAAAAAGGAAAATTCTGGTGGTAGATTTCACTTGTGGGTCGAATAAGGAAATGTCTCCTCTGCCGTGGTTGTTCATGTGCTCCACTGAAGAACAATAACATTTAATCTCTGACAGATCCCACCTTTTCTTGGCAGTTTGAATGGAGAGTGTTAAAACTGAATCAGATTTTTTTTCCATTTAAGCAACCATGAAAACTTAAGATCTGTACTGCAGTTAAAATTCTATGTTGTGTGTGATTAGTTTTCAGACTTTTTGGGGGAGGGGGGGTTGGATTGAGGATGTGAAAAAAAAGGAAAATACAGCAAAGTTATGAGAGATTTGCCTTTTATAGATTCTATTTTTGGGGCTTTTAAGGTTTTCAGAAAGGGATGGTCAGTAAAGAAATTGCTAAAATGTGAATTTCAAGACGTATTTACAATTTTTTCTCATCACAGTTCTGCATGGGAGATGTCATAAAATGGGGTTATAAACAGGATTGTAAAATTTCAATAAATACTTTAAATTACAAGTCAGTGTGTGGTGTAAAGTCCTGTCATTCCTAAATGGAATAGGGATTAATTTATTTTCCACTCATTTTAGGCTGGATTTGTTCTGGTAAATTTATAGTTTAGAGTGGATTTGCCAAGTATCAAGACAAACTTCGAGCTAATGGGTAAAGATTTGATATATGCGTTTACTAAGAGCATCATTAAAATGGCTACGTGTTTTCCTTCTCTAAAAAGGAAGACACGACGCTTTGTGAAATCCTTACATGTTTTATTAAAATCAAAGAAAAGTAAAAACAAAATACAGGACAAAGCACAATGTCAAACGAATTTGAAAATATACTATCACTTTACAGTGTTGAGTGCAACTATCTGTGTGTGATGCTGGTGTGTGATGTGCGTAATCACATTTTAGCTTCCTTCTTGACTTTGAGGAACTCCGCCATGTTCGAGAAGTATTTCTGGTTGGCTTCAGCCACCTTCTTCTCTGCAGCCTGAGGGTTCACAATCTCCAGCCCCTGCAGATGAGAGTACAATGGTTAGTTAACTAATACAAACCTGCATAGTGTATATTCAATAAAAAGAGGGTGATGACTTTTTACCTGAAGGGGAGTGAACGCTACACTGGAGCTGGTTCCTGAGGAGCGGTCTCTGACTGTGGACTTTCCTCCGTAGGTCATGCTCTGCTTCTGCAAAGTTCTCTGTTGTGTGCAACAACAACAAAAATCTGAGACTTTATGGACTGAAAACCAAAAATAAATTACTCAATAGTGGAGTGAAAATTTGCCATGAATGAGTTCACCTGGAGAGATTTGGAGATTCTGGCTTTGGTGGCCTCGTTGACCTGAGCCTGCCTGACGCGCCCGCTGCCGCTCTTCCCCAGCTGACCAAGACTGAAGCCCAGATCCTCCTGATAAGCATCGTCTTCAATCTGTAACACCACATCACAAATTAAGCTGGTCTCACTGCTTATGCTTCTCCCAAAGCCATAGTATGTCATAAAAAAGTAAAAAAATAAAAATTATGATATAGTATTCCATATAAATATTTCATGGAAAATTATAGTAGTAGTATATTGAAAAAAAGTCATAGTATGTGTAAAACATGAAGTACATTTGTATGTCGAAAAGTCAAAAACGTCTTAGTATAGTGTCATAAAAAAAAAGTCAGCATTGTATGTTGTAAAAAAGTCATAGTATTGCCAAAATAAAGTCATAGTATAGTAGGTCATAAAAATGTCAAAAAAGTCATAGTACATCGAAAAGTCATAGGATGTCATGAAAAGTCTAAATAAGTCAGTATGTGACTAAAATGTAGGTCGTAAAAATGTCATGAAAAAGTTAGTATAGTAGGTAGAAAAAAAATGTATAGTATGTAGCAAAAAGTCGAAAAAAAGTTATAGTATGTTGTAAAAATGTGAAACAGTCATAGTATGTCAAAAAAAGTCATAGTATGTCAAAAAAGTCAGTATAGTAGGTCGAAAAAAAAGGCGAAAAAAGTCATAGGTCATAAAACAGTCAAAAAAATCATAGTATGGTATGTTGTAAAAATGTCATAAAAAGTCATAGTATGTCGAAAAAAGTCATAGCATAGTATGTCGAAATAAAGTCACAGTAGGTCAAAAAAAGTCATAGTATAATATGTCAAAAAAAAAATAAGATAGCATGGGACTAAAATGTATTGTAAAAATGTCATGAAAGTCATATTACAGTTTATAAAAATAAGTCAAGTCATTGTATGTCGAAATAAAGTCATAGTACAGTATGTCAAAATAAAGTCATAGTATGTAGAAAAAGTCAGTATAGTATGTCGAAAAAATTTCTAAATAAGTCCTAGTATTTGACTAAAATGTATGTAGTAGAGGTCATGAAAAATTCAGTATAGTATGTCGAGTAAGTCGTAGTATGTTGAAAAAAAGTCTAAATAAGTCATAGTATGTGACTAAAATGTATGTCGAAAAAAATGTCATAAAAAGTAATGTAGAAAAAAGTCATAGTATAGTATGTCGAAAAAAGTCTAAATAAGTCATAGTATGAGACTAAAATGTCGAAAAAAGTCATAGTATAGTATGTAGAAAAAAGTATGTCAAAAAAAGTCAAGTTATATAAAAAAGTCAAAGTATAGTATGTCAAAAAAAAGTTATAGTATAGTATGTCGTTAGTCATATATAAAAAGTCTAAGTAAGTCATAGTATGTGACTAAAATGTAGGTTGTAAAAATGTCATGAAAAAGTCATATTACAGTATGTCAAAAAAAAAATAGTAGGAGTATAGTAGGTCATAAAAATGTCAAAATAAGTGATAGTATAGTATGTGGAAAAAAGTTTAAAAAAAATCCTAGTATAGGGTCGTAAAAATGTCATGAAAAAGTCTTAGTATGTCATACAAGTCAAAGTATAGTATGTCGGAAAAAAAAAAAAATGTCATAGTATGTCACAAAATTGTCATAGTATGTTGTAGAAAAGATGGGGAAAAAAATAAATAAATCATAATATAGCATTACATCTAAAAATGTCATAGTATAGCAGGTTGTAAAAGTCATTAAAAAACATAAAAGATGGAAGTAAAAAGGGACAGGGAGCATAGTTAAAGAGATGAGAGAAAGAGGAAGCCTGATAGACCATATCTACTTACCTCTGCGAAGGTCATCCTGTTAGCATGTTTCCTGATCTCAGTCAGTCCCAGACGCTCCTTCATCTTTCGATACCTTCACAAAGATAAGAGCATTGGAGAAGGTACACACACAAAGATAAGAGCATTGGAGAAGGTACACACACAAAGATAAGAGCATTGGATCTCTCTCTCTCTCTCACCTCCTTCCTCCTCTCTTCTTCCTCTGTCCATCCAGTGGGGCTGGCAGCGGTTTGACCTGCTTCACTGGCGGAGGTTCCTGCCACTTATCAAACTTCCTTTCTATTTCTTCTTTTAGATCATAGCCAACCTGCAAATAAAAAACATAAAAAAGGTTAACAGAGGAGTTACAAATTAACTAAAGGTTTTCTTTAATATTGCTGCATGCAAAAAATAAATGTTGAAATGTTTGTAAAACTTTTTTTTAAATATTGAAAGTGTAGCGGTGTCATTTTAACTATATAGCAATGGTTAAGGCTGTAACTTTTTAAGTTGTGTTCGACTACATTGTATTGTAAAGTGTTTGTAAAAATGTTGGTCCTCCATATAAGAAAATGAAGACGTCAAGAAAATATTGGAATTTAGCCCTTTTGTACCAAGTTTATTTTGTTGCACCACCCAGTTCATGATCTTAAATTCTGCATTAATGTGTATGTGGTCCATATGAACAGTCACCTTGCCGGCTGAACTCTCATGGAAACTGTCCACTCGGGAAGCCAGAGTGCACTTTGCAGACACGAGACGAGCTGCCTTCCTCCTGAGGTCCTAATGACACAACATGGAAGACAAGTGTTAGCTACAAGGTCCCCTTGCTGAGTTAAATGCACTGCAATAGGTTTATGTTGATATATTTACTGACAGGTGGCAGTGACTGCACAACATCACAGTGGTAGATGTAACCGGTGTGGGGCAGCAGGGAGGTACTGCTGAAGCCGGACAGGGTTCTTCTCTGAGCTCCCAGCAGCATCAGATTACAGGCGGGCATCTTGGAGAGGTTAGTGAGGCCGCCAGCGATACCTGCAGCCAGAGGGGGATGGATAATATAATATATTGTAACGTCAATGAATCTAAACAATTTAAATCTTAAACTAATCTTTTTGCATCTCTCACCCATGATCTTGGCTGCGGTTGACGCTCCAACAATGATGGACAGATTTGGGGCAATGAATGACATTCGGGACTCTACATATTCATATATCCTGTGTTTAGACTGGTTCAGCTCCAGAGCCATGTCACATGACTCCTCCAGTTGCTTCAGTTCATCCTCACTTAGCAGTGTCCTAAAACCATGAAAATACACATTCAAATTAAAAGGTCCAATGTGTAGGAATTTCTCCCATCTAGCGTTTAGATCATATATCGCAATCAACTCTCTCGCGCCACGCAGTTCAAAGTACGTATTACAGCTAGGTAGGCCTGCACGATTTGGGGAAAAATATGAATCACGATTTTTTTTTAGCTTAGATATGATATCACAATTCTCTGCCAAAAAATTTTTTTCACAAAGTTTATTGCACAAATGAACCATGACAAAACAAATTGGCACCTATAGTACAATGCGCATTACCACAAGCCTGTAAACATAGAGGCTTCAATGAATAAAGAAAATAAAGTACATACTGGCCATTTAAGTACAGTAGGCTACCAAAAATAGTGAGGTCTAAGTCATTAAAAAATTAAAATCGCAAACAAGGGTGAATCGAGATCACGATTTTATAACGATTAATCATGCAGGCCTACAGCTACGGTAGCCTTCACGCTTCAAAAAGCCAGTCTCTTGCTCTTTTCAATATCTTTTTTTCCTCCTGAAGACTCCGGTTCCTGAAATTTGGATTTTGAATACATGTGGTCTTCCATGTTTCCTTCTTCAAACTTGCTGGGGCCAGGAAGCTACAATACCCATTAGCAGTACCTGTGAGTTTATCATGCGACAGCGAAAACGTGAAACACGGAGCAGTATGTCCTGTATGTCCCTTACTGGCTAACGTATTCCAAGATGGCGCATGAATATGGAGCGTCTACCCCAGTTCATGCAAATGCAACATTTCAAGCCAAAAAGGAATACTTGGAATTAATGGTGGTGGTAAATATTCATGAAAAAGGACAATTTTGTAAACGGGCAACACAGATTTTGATAATGAACAACTAAACACGATACACACTGGGCCTTTAAAGATAAGCATTTAAAGTGTGACCGTCCTATGGACAGGATCGGTCCAACCGTTAAAACCATAGATGTCTGTCGACTGACTCACCCCTGTGTGGTTGAGGCTGTGACACTGACAACCATAATAGTGGCATTGGTGAGGATTTGCTGCAGAGTTTCATTGGTCTTGCACTTCTCTAGATTGTTTCCCAATTCCTGAGAAGGAAACACAAATGGAGAATAGAGGATGCTTAAAACGTGACAAAATAATGCCTTTTTATGTTTTCTTAAAAACATATGATCAATTCCAAGGGTGTAGCAATTCTGAGGTTTAATCTTTTTAAATAACTATTACTTACAGCATTAACCCATTAGGTCAGTCAGTGTAATTCTTCTACAACAACTCTTTAGTTTTGTTAAAATCAGACTTCTTTCCCATGACATAAGTGGTTGTAATTTGGGAGTCCCAGACTTATTAACTTTTGTGTATAACTCATGAAAATATAAACCATTGCAAACAATCTAGAATTCATTATTGGCCTTCTGCAGATGTGTAACCATACATTCATCGATAACTAAAAATTGTCTTCTGTCCAACAAAAGATACAAATAATCAATAGTAGAGCAAAAGCAACACCGGGCACCTTGCTCTCATTCTGAAATGGGTTCTTTGTATAGAAGAAGAATAAACATTTCATCTCACCTTGACTGTGCGGACATAATCTAGAGAATCTGGCACCAGAGACTCGAGCTCTGGGAACCTCTTGGAGTACTTGTCCCGAGTAAACTTGTGAATGATATCTGAAAACCAGGCAGGAAAGACAACTTTGTTATACGGAGCAGAACAACATTAAACCCTTTACATTGAGTTTTTTTCCCCAACCAAGCAGGAACAGCCAACTCACTGAGCTCATTGTCGATCTCCACTGTGAGGTTATTGGCTGCAACGATCAATCTGTATTCTGGGTCAGACTCAACCGGCCCCGAGACTAAGGAAACAAAACCCAACATGATCACACCAATTTTATTCAGATTCTTGGTTAAAATTCCACTGAAATGAAATGCTGTGAGGAACTTTAATATAAACCATATGGTACGATACATACCATACATACATGCAAATGGGTCACACTCACCCTCTGAGTTCCTGCGCTGCTTTCCACTATACTTTGAAATTTTCTCCATAATCTCGGAAAACTGTAGACAAAAATGAAGATTATGTTAGAATGACCAGAACAGATGCATTACTACTAATATCCGTTTGTATAACGCGCTTATACGATACAACTCACCTGTTTGCTATTGCGGAGCTTGGCGATGGACGAAACACTCTCAGCTTTACTGTAGTCCACCTCCATCTCCTCTTGGATGTCTTCCAGCCCTCCCTCTGTCCTTCCCTGTGTTGCCTCTCCATCACTATCCCCCTCCTCTTCCTCTGGATACAACCCGTCCTCCCCCTCATCTCCGGCCTCCTCCAAATCTGCCAGGAGCTCGTCCGCCAGAGACATCTGCAATCAGCAGCAGAGAGTTTAAGGACATTGGAGGTAACTGGCTTGATAAGCTAAGGCTACTCAGATCAGTTTCCAAAATGAATCCCAAGAACCAGCAGGGGTCTTGAGTGTTACTGATTGTACCACAGTTTAAATCTTTCTAATATAATATCTACTACTGACTGTATGGCGTCTAATATCTGTCCGAATTTTCTTTTCTTACTGTTATCGCTGATTGAAATGAACATTTTACTATCCACATAACTGATCTGTTGTAGGATAAATTAAATACCATATTTCTTAAAAGGAACACGCCAACTTATTGTGAATTTAGCTAATTCACCCTAACCCCCAGAGTTAGAGTCGATACCTACCCTTCTCATCTCCGTTCGTGCTGTAATGCTGTCTGACGGCTCCAGCGGCATCAGGTCAGCACAGAACATGCAGGTGAATGGTTCCAGTACTTCTACTGCTCCGAATAAGTGACAAAATAACGCCAACATGTTCCTATTTACATTTTGTGATTTATAGAGTGACAGCGTGTACAAAAAACAACGTAAGATGAGACACAGCCGTCTTCTAACTGTAAACAAACCAGGAACTATATTCTTAGGTGGACGAATATAGTACTTGGGCGGAGTGATATGCTCGCAGCAAGCCTGTCTGAGAATATAGTTCCCGGTTTGTTTACTGTTAGAAGATGGCTGTGTCTCATGTTACCTTGTTTTTTGTACACGCTGTGACTATACAAATCACAACATGTAAATAGGAACATGTTGGCGTTATTTTGTCACTTTTGTGTCTGGTCGGAGCAGTAAGCTAGTTGGAACCAGTTACCTGCAGGATCTGTGCTGGGCTAAGCTAATGCTGGAACCGTCAGACAGCGTTACAGCACGCATGGAGATGAGAAGGGTATGTATCGACTTGTCTTACTCTGGGGGTTACGGTGAATAAGCTAAATTCCCAATAAGTTGGCGTGTTCCTTTAAAAGAAGCAAAGCAGATTCTTAAATACATCTGAGGAATAACTAGACGGTTAGAGAGACAAAAATATGATTACAAATTTTGTTCCTGACCGCTCTTACTTCTGCTTTATTCTTGTAAAATACTGGATACTTCTTCAGGCCCCTAATGAATCAATCTCAAAAGCGACTTTGTTAAAATAATTTTCATTTTGTACTGCTCACAACTAAGGCCATAACCTCACCAGTACACATTGATTAGTTTTAAATTGGTCACAAGCCAGGACTATTGGGAATCACTTTTTGACTGGGAGTTTCTTCACAACTGCTAGTTTTTCTGGGGGGTTTTTCATTATAATTTGGACGATTCATAAAACAAGCAATTCAAGACACCGCTTTGCGCTATTTATGAACAGGCAAATACGAATAATAATAATAATAATAATAATAATAATAATAATAATGTTAGTTATAGCCTAAGACAAAATCCTCAAAGGGGATTCACCAAAACATGTGGGAGTTGTTTTTAGAAGTAGCTGGAGTTAGCTAACACTCATGATTTTTGGGTACCACGGCTCTGATCAGACTCTCAAACATCATCATAAATATAACAGGATAAATAATGAGGCAGGCAAAAACTGAATATGTAACGTTAGCTATTTGAGAAAGTTCAGCGGTTGTATCGTGAATGTAGCGTAGGGTTTATGCTAGCTAGCTAGCGTTAGCAAACGTTTGCTAGACGCAGCCCGTCATGTTACTAAACGCTTAATAAATATAGCAAACTTACCTCTAACCTTCAAACTGTGGTAGACTAATGAAAGAAAAAAATATGCCTTATGAAGGCTTCAACACAAGTACGTCTTAGATAAACAATACGATGTTTGTGTTTTCCTCGTCAGCCTGTGGTGGACTGTTAAATTGTTTGACGCAGACTAAATACGTAGCAACCTTCGAACTGATTTCTGGGAAATAAAGTCAATGCGCTGCACAAGGATGTAGTCTATGATTCTATGTAGGAGATACAAGGGTGTTCGTGGTTATTAATACAGCGCTTTACGATTACAAAACAAAACGATTTATTGTCATGAAACAGTTCAATAAGAGGTTCACATTTTGTAGCTTTTATTTCCCCTTGTTTATACATTATCCCTTGAAAACCATTCTTTAAACAATACAGGTTTTAAACCAACATTTAAACAGACTAAACAAATGGACTAGTTGGACCTCGACTGCATGATGGACTGTTATTAGTAGAAAATGGGGTAAATTAACAGATATACAAACAAATGGAGTTATTTACTGATGAAAGGCTTCGATTTTTCATGCTAAGCTACATTAACGGTCATTAAACAAAGTAAAAGAATGACAAGACAGCTAGAAATCCATAGACATCAGAAAATAATGACACATTACAGGACACAGTTCCATACAGATTGGCATATATTAAGAAGTAAAATTATACAAAATATTATTTTAGCAATTAAGACGTTTGGGAAAATATTTTGATTTATTTGTTATGAACTTATCTGATCTTAGAGAAGGTATAACCTAGATGCATTCTGTCCCAAACAAATTATAGCTAAGTTAATATATGATAATGGCAGAAAGCAAATAAATAAACTCATTAATAAATAATTAAATAAATAATCAAATAAATAAAAGATTGCATGGAAACTGGCTTTACATAAATAAATAAAATATAATAAATATATAATATAAATTAATAACATAAGAGAAACATTTTTAGACCTCTAAAAGTATAAAGAAGCATAGCTTGTTTCATTTTTCGTGCAGTCTAAGAATACATCTATAAAAGTAAACAGCTCTAAAATGATATTGTATTCACTTGTATTATGATATTTGTACAAATGCAAATAAGTATTCTCAAATACAGGAGTCAAGCGATTTCTGTTCCAAACTGCTGCCTACAAGAACAAATGACTGACTGCAATGAAAAAACGTCTTAATAAAGAGAGGGCTGAAATCCAAGCGTTTACATAGACATATGAATGACTAAAGAAAGTGCATTCCCCGCACATCTGGGGATAATTACAACAGAATGAAGAAGAAAAAAGGTAAGCTGGTACACAGCAAGACTCCCACTGCATAGCTGTCAAATCTGTTTCAGATTTTACAAAGCTCCAAGCTCCTCTTCTCCTAGCCTGTGCTGCTTTTTCCAAAGACTTTTGTAGCTGAAGGCTATGAATAAACTCTGTAAAAAGTAGCAGGCAGGAGCACAACAACCCCTGTCATACAAAATCCTGTCGCTGGTAAAACCTGGAATGTGTCCAGCTTTTAGAACGGGAGTCTCATTCTTTCAGTTGCCTCTTCAATAAAAAAATAGCCTCTGGGTGAATGGCTGGTTATTGGGGTTAATTCACTGGCCAGTCCAAGAGGGTTCAGCTCTAAAGGTTCCCACGATGATGTGTAACATCACACCATGTGGGGGTCGTTGGCAGGGCTGACAGTGAAGCGCGATGATGGTTTGGCCCCCACAGGCGACCTTGCTTTGATTGATAAATCCTCTTTCCTTTTTGATTCTTTGCTCTTGATGTTTGGCCCTGATGGAAAGAAAGACAAAATGTTAAGCACTATGTTAAGGTGCATGTGATGGGAGTTGTGCTTCACCGAACCATTTCATTTTACCTCCTTTTTGTCATTAGTGTTCATAGTAGTAATTTACAAGTTAAACCACAACACGTTTCATATATCATATCATTTCTTGTTGAAAAGTCACAGAGCTCAGTTAAAAGTTTGTTTTGTTCCACATCCTCATCAGAGTATTGTAATGTTGCCAAACAAATCCAATATAACACTTGTTTTTGTTTATTTTCCTACAAATTACAGCTGCAAAGCATACCTAGAATAAAATAATTATTATAAAAATAATTAAATAAAATAATTTCCCCCTGGGATTATTAAAGTATTTCTGATTCTGATTAGGCTACAGCATTTCATTAAAATATATACTACAATTAGTAAAGTAATATAAATCAGAATAAAATCTCCAGTGTGAACTAAATACTGAAGTTCAGGTGCAGGTTTATACCAACAGCAGCACCTGAGAGTTCAGGTTCACCTGCAGAAGGTCTGGTGAAACTTGGACTGTGTCCAGCTTTCACTCCAATGTTGCATGGGTTGGGGGCCTTTTACATGTCTGTGCCCAGGGGCCTGTTGTCTTATAATCCGTTCATGACTGGTTCATGAAATGGAGTAAGATATTAGCACTAAACCAAACACAATTCAGAAATTGAACTAATGATCTGTATCTATAAATATAATCACACTGAAGCAATGCTGGACAGTTTGTAGTTAAAAATAACTCAATGAGAACACAGCCTCTTCTTTTAAGGCTTTGAAGTTTCAACTCCAAAGGCCTATGAAAGATCATGAAAGCATCTAATTTTGGAGTTGCATTTCTGTATATGTGAACAGCCCAAAGGAAAACTCTGAGCCCAAACTTTCATTATTCTGTGAAATGAGGTAATCAGTGTACAAGATGGAGAGAGGAAGTCAAGAGAGCAAATGAAAATGTGTTGGGAAACACAGCTTAGGCTCGCATTGTTGAGCGCAGGATTTATGTCGCCGCTCAGTTCCACATGTCACAGTGTAGAGCGGGACAATTATAGAAGATTAATTCTGGCTGCATATTTGGAGAGAGAGTAGATGGTTGAACTAAGGGGTTTCCATTTCGGTGTGTGGGGATGAGTTAGTGGCTGTCAGATTTTATTACATCATTTTCCGGCTCAAGGTGAGGACTGAGTGATAATACACGTTCATACAAACATACTTCAGACTTATGCTTATATTATCTCTATATTCTGATAAGAGTATACAGCATGCTAGCAGTTCAGTGATGCTGCACTTAGGCACAGCAGCACTTTGAGCTAAATGCTAATGTGGGCATGCTAACATGCACACACTGACAATGTGCTAACGTGCTGATGTTAAACAGATGTAATGTTAAGCATGTTCGCAGGTATTTGGCCAAGTTATTACAATTCATCCTGAGATTATCCATCCACAAATGTGTCAAATCATGACAGAGGAGGAGACATTTCACTCAAAATCACAAACGTTAACCTGATGGTGGTGCTAGAGAAAAAGTCAGGAGATCACTAAAGTCAGCAAGATTCGTCCTCTGGGGATCATGAATGTCCGTACAGAATTGAATGGCAATCTATCCAGTAGTTGTTGAGATATTTCAGTCTGGACCAAAGTGGTGGACCGATTGACCTTGCCACCATGCCGCTAGCATGGCTAAAAATGTCACCTCCTCATTCTGCATCTCATCATGAATGTGAGATGATTAGATGTTTAAAATGTTTATGATCTTACCACGCAAATCCAACTTGGTGCTTTTGACGGACACTGGGGCTGGACCTGTGGGCGCTGAACTGCTCAACTCATTGGTTGGAGTTTCCTGTTGTGTTGAAACAGAATAGTCGAGGCTCCTTTTATTATATCAAAAACAATCTCCTATAAAGCAGTTATTCAAAGTACGGGAAATACCTGATCAAAAAGATAGATCGTGACATCATCAAAAAAGGACACATTTCTTCCTCTGTCTTTCTCTCTGTCCATCGGCTCCTTGGGTGATTTCAGCAGACTCCTCAGGCCGACACGTTTGTCCACGTCTGTTTCTGTGACAACAATCACCCTCCGGGAGCTTTCGTCCTCCTGCTCATCCTCCTCCTCATCGTCAGGGTCGCTTCCGGAGGACAGACCTCTCCGTCTTCCAATCCGATTTCCAATCGCACCATCCCCAAATCCTCCTTTACCAGTGGGGGTGAGGGGAAGAGTCAGAGCAAGAGGAGGGAGGGCGAGAGACAGACGAGCTAGTTTTGCTGTGAAAATGAGAGTAGGGAAGAGATGTTACAAGAGACCTGACAAGAGAGTTTACCTCTTCCCAGTCAGAAAATTCTTTAAAGATTTGAATGAAAGTTTGCAGACCCTGTACAGACTAAGGAGTTATTGACATCCGCTATTTGTTTCCTCTCTTTCTTAGATATCTTAGATTCAAGATATTTACTTAAATATGCACTAGTTTTTTTTTCATTTTAGTTTGTATTTTAGTTTTCTTCTTTTTACATAGTTTTCTGTGTCCTGTTTTAAAAAACAAAAGAAAAAACCCAAAACAAATAGTGTGAAAAAGGGGTCTCGGCTCTTTTATATATTTCCTATCTGTCTTCCCTGTACATCATCTGTGCGTGTTTCCCACCATGCTGCCATCCATGATTAGGATAAGGCCTTAATTCAGCTTAACATTAGGCTGTGGTGAAGCATGGCAAAATGGTGGGGGAACAAACTTTGATACAAAAACAAACAAAATGTCGTAGTTTGTATTTAATGATCTCTAAGTCATAAATTTAAGCAATCCGTGCAACACTAAGGTTACCTTTCATGGCCTGGTTTGCAGTAGGTTGAGGGGTTGTGACCTCAGGTTGTTCAATCACAGTGAGCGGCTCAGCTTTAGTTTCATCAGACTTGGTGTGGGACTTAATGCTGGGGCAACTTTCTTGCTCCTCTTCGCTACAGCTACAACAACAACAACAAAACACACACACAAAATAAAAAGTAATTAAAACATGAATATTTAAGGGTCAGTTCACCAAAATATATATTTTTTCACTTACCCCTTGTGGTATCTAGCCATGCAGATAGTTTTTTTTTAATTATTATTAATCTCTTTTTCATTTAATTTGTGCTGCTCACAGCTTTGAAAATTGACAATTAAAAGTAGATAGTATTCCTGTTACTTTTTTGTAAATTACAGGGGGAAAAAAAATCATCTTTCAGGACTTTGAGGGCTCCATAAGATACCACTATAAAGGAAAGTAAGAAAATAATGAATAGTAATTTGGGTGAATTGAACCCTTAACATAAACTCAGATTTCCAAGTTCAGCCTTCTTCATATACCTTTCATCCTCTTGTTGTTCTTTCACAGTGACCAGCTCGCTGCTGTTCTCTGTGATTTGTTCCCCCCAGGGCCGGAGCATCACTGTGTCTTTAACAGTAGACCCCCAGAGCACATTTGTTTTCACATTTTCACTGAGGGAGAACTGTAGCCTCTCCTCACACACCTGAAGCAACAACAAATCAATAAAGAGGGATGAGAAAGGTAAGAAAGGTAATACAGGGAGCACTCTTACAACAAACAAAACACAAGAAAACATGCTCACCTGCATCATGAGGCCATTCTTTGTTGTCATCTTAGAGAGAGATCCCTGGTCTTTGACATCAGATGTTTTGCCTGGTGATCTCTGCCAGTCATTCTTCTCCTCTTGAAAATCCAGGATCAGATTTGGTGCAGACTCTGCCAGTTTATCAGAGTTATCAGAGATCCTGTCCTCCTTCATATCTACCCTACTCCCCTCAGGAGTAGAAGAGCCACATATCTCCTCACCTGTTTCACTATCACCAACACTGCTGCTCTTCTGCTCAGGTGTTTTCTTCAAAGACTCTAGGAGCTCCAGGTTCCCCAGAAAAAGGTTGCCCAGAGAGTCCTCCTCGTCCCCAGATATGCAGCACAGTTGTTCCAGTTTTTCAAAATCCTCCAGGGGCTCCTCATCCAAATCTTTCCACTCAGAAATCAGTAATTCTGGAAGATTTTTGAGGGGAACTTGGGGTGAAGATGGACTGGCAGATGATGTTTTCTGAAACAGATTATTATGTTCATCCTGTACGTTGGGTGTAAGATCGCTCTCATCGGCCAGTGTTATATGCACAGAGGGAAGGTTCAGATTGGCTGAGATCCCTTTACTTTGAGTTGGAGCAGGTGGTGATTCTTGCAGATGTGGCTCTGAGACATTTGCGCTGTGAGTTGGGGAAATATACGTCTCTGTCTCATTGCTGGCAATAAAGTCTTCTAGATTAATGTGACTAATAAACTCCTCTGCCTCTATAACAGATGGTGGTGGACTAGGAAAAGAGTCGTCTAAACTCTCCAATTTATCATCTTGCACATCAAGGTCTATGCTTGGTGGAGGACTAGGAAAATCTACTGAGCTGAAATTGTCTACTTGTGGATATGACTGATCTACCTCCTCCTGCTCATCAAGTTCACTGGGACAAGAGATGGGATTGGGGGGAAGGGGCATGTCTCTGTAATCCTCTTCTTCGTTCACAATGTTTACTCTCTCTTCTGTATATTGCCTAGCAAGCCATGATCTCATTTCAGCCTCTGAATCTGCGCCTGATTCAACATTTTCCAGGTCTGAAAAGTTCTCATGAGGAGCTTCGGTGATGCAAATAGATATATTTGAGCTATCTAAAGTGTGACTGAAACAGTTCTCTAAATTAGAGGCTGTTACTTCATCAACATGCATGGCTGATGTCTGTCCCTCTATTTGGATCTTGCAGAGGTGATTCTGAGGCCATCTGTTAAAATTTAGATTTTCCTCTGTCTCTGTGGAGTCTAGCAGACCTTCCCTGTCCCTGTCTGTCTCTGTGCATGACGAAATCAGCCCCTCTGCTTGCTCCTGCTCTGGGATTTCTATATTCTCTACTTCGATATCTGAGATTTCCCTTTTCAGGTCTTTGTTGAAACTGCTAAGTTCACCAAGGTTCTCGATATTTTCCTCCTGTTGTATGTCTACCACGTGGACAGCCTGTTGGTCATCGCCGTCTGCAGAGTCCCACCTTGCCTTAATGTCAATATTACCAGCGAGTCCTTGTGTTTCATCATTCCAGGTTTCTTCGCAGCCCTCCAAGATGGCAGGGTGCAGTTCACTTCCTGCAAGTTCATCGTTCTCTTCTGTCTCCCAAAACTCCTGACCTACAACAAGCCTCTCCCCCACCTCCCAGGCCTTATTACCGAACCCTGAGAAAAATTCTGATCTCAGTTCCATGTCTTGGCACCTCCTCTCTGGAGAGGCCCACTGGTCATTTTCATCAGGCCACAAGCGTAAGTCCCTTGACTGTGAAAAACGGTGGCAGTCAAACTCTCCCCTAACGACAGCAGATTCTGTACGTTCCTCATCCTCCTCCATAGCGCTCCATAACTCTTTAGTCTTCACATCCAGGCCCTCGCAGGAGTCTTTATCCACACTGTTAGCAGAGTCTATCTCACTTGCTGCCCCTCTCAGGGGTGACTTTTCCTTCATGGCGTTACTCAGCTCTGCGGCAGCCAGCTGTTTCTCTGTCTCTGTCGTGACCTTCTTGTCCTCGTTGCCATCTGAGCAGCGCAGGTTTCTCAGGCCAAGCTCATTGTGGTCCAGACCAGGCCTCTCTTCACGTCCCTCAGCCTCTTCAACACCCTCCTCGGCCCAAGAAGGACACATCAGACCACTTGCGTCATCATAGACAGACTTCCCATCATCGCTTGGCTCGACTACTGACGGGGTTTCATCGCTGAGTGTGGCGTCACTGGTTTGAATGCAGTACAGTTTAGATAATCTTGACTCTCTGTTGTCAACTTGGGATGGTGTTACAGAATCCACAGTGTCATTTCCACATTTGAGGGAGTTCATTGAAGAGATATCAATACTCGTCTCTGTAACACTTGTGTAATCTTTGTTGCTGGGCCTTAACACACAATCATTTGACTGGCTGCCAGATACGGACTCGCTCAAAATATTTGTCTCAGCGAGGCTCTTGGAATGTAGATTTAAATCGTTCACTGCAGAGTTCTGGTATTTGCAATCTGTTATCTGGGAGATGATGCCATCTGTGTAGTGGTTGTCTATCTGATACCCACTGCTGTGTGGGAGCCTTTTCAGGGACTCATCATCTAATTTTGAGAACAACTTATCAATTATGTCAACACAGTCCTTGACCTGCGGATCATCACACAGCAGGGTCAACTTTTTGCTCTTGTTTTCGAAAATGCCAGAATCGTCTTTCTGTGTTGACTCCAGCCCTTTGTTAAGAATATCTTGGTCATCATCTAGATGAGAGATGGCATTCGCTGGAGCGTATTGATATAGAGTACTCTTTTCCTCACACATCTCAACAGTTTCTCCAATTTCACTTTTGATATCTGACATCTGTATACTCTTTCTTAAGGGGCTTTTTTCTCCCATCTCTCCCTCCTCCTCAGTTTTTTCCTCTATCCCTGTCAGTGTTCCCCGATCCCCTCCTCGACCGCTGCTTGGCCTAGAGGCAATGAGTCCATCACTGCTTCTCCTGCTCATCCCGTCCCCCTCCCAGTCACTGTCTGAGAAATACGCAGAGTCTCGATGCGGTGTTTCATTTCCCAGAGCTCGCCACCCACCGCTTCCCACTCCTCCTCCACCGCTCGTCCATGAGTCACTAGGTGTGAGACAGTCGGCTGAGTTGGAAGTCATAGGTGACAGGGCAGAGTCGGTGGGGGTGATGAGTGAGACATCAGAGGATGGGTCCCAGTCTGGAGTGGTTGGAGTTGCAGCAGGAGTGGGTGCCTCTTCTGCAATGTGACAGGGATTTTCTTGCCCAGCGTCATTGTGTTGAAGTAAATTTTCTCTTTTCATCTCATCATCATTTTTATTATTCTCCATATCAGCTGCTGTGATGTGTTCAGAGTCCACTTTGGAAACTTTTGCAGTGTGGTACTTTTCTTTGTCAGGATCATATGATGTGGTATCTGTCTTTCCGCATGTTTGATCTCCTCTCTCAGGGCTGCTGGCCTGTAGGTCCTCTTTCATTAACTCACCATTCCCTATAACAGCAGCCTTTGGTGTATTTGTTTCTTTTGTAATTAGGGATTTGTTCTCATGCTTTAGCACAGTGTTGGATTCTTCAGCTCTTGCAGGTAAGGCTGGGCCGTCTGCACTCTCCTCCTCTTCTTTTTGACATCCAAGTGTTTGGTTGTGCAGGAGACCATTTTTGGGCATGATTTCTGAAAACACAAACTCACCAGATTGGCAGTGGTCAGCATTGCTTCCTTCGCTGTCCAGTTTAAGAGGTTGTTTATTTGATCCTATATGCAGGATTGGGATCTCAGGTTTCATAGAAACCTTTATCTCACTCTTTTTAGCACGCTTGGTCACTTGGGCATAGATAGCTTCAGTTGGTGTTTCATCTTTGCCTTGGTTGGATGCTCGTATGGAGTTCTCGGACTGAAATCTGATGGTCTGAGCAGAGCTTGGGTCAATGCATATGGACTCGTATTCAGGAGACAGTGGAGTAGGAGAGTAAGATGAGTCTGCTTCCTTTCTGTTTGTGGCAGCGTTTTGTCTAGATATTATTTCAGTCAGGAAGGTCTCTGCTGATTGGATCTCCTTCAGGAACTCCTCCCTGGTCATTTCTGTTCTGCGGGGCTCCTTCTCAGTCTGCTGCAGGTCAGACTCCTCCTTCCCAATGGTGATCTCAGAGAGGAGAGAGCGGGATCTCCGTATACCCTTTGAATAGGCTTCCTCAGCCTCAGTGTATGAGGGAAGGCCTGGAGCACAGACATAGGGCCGCAATCTGGATCCCGAAGGATAGAGGTATTTTACTGGATCAGTTTCTGATCCTCCCTCCGGATCGGTGTCCATCCTTCCCGTGTCGATCTCTGTGAGGAAAAGATCCCTCTGGAATGATTCTTTAGTGACTGTATCGTCATCCTTAGCTCCTGTCCTGTTGTTGCGTTTCTCTGGCCCCCATGACTGTCCTGCTGACCCCAGCTCTGTGATCAGCGACTGGGAGCGGCGCATCCCTCTGTTGGGCAGCACAAAGTTTCCCCATCTTTCTCCATCTCTTTTCTCCTCCTTCTCTCCCTTCCATGAAGCCTCTGACTTGGACTCACTAGACTCCGTTAGACTAGATATCTCCGTCAAAAACAGATGCATGGGGGATTTCTTGGCAGCGGCCACACGTTCTGCATGAAGTTCAGCATCTTCCCTCCAAATGGCTGGCAGGATGGTGTCAAGGCGTGACTGAGTCCTTTTCATTCCTCTGGAGAAGAGCTCGGCACAGACTGGGTCTGCATCTTCAGATAGGCTGGAGTGAGGGACAGTAGTTCCACCACTGGGTCTCTCAGGGGACATGAAGGGAGAGTCATCCTCATCTGAGTAGGTGGGACTAGATGAAGACTGTCTGTCAAGCTGGGGGTTTGTTGGCTGAGGGCGGGGTAAATTGCGATAAATTGGGCGCAATGGGTTTTCTCGACGAATGGGAGAGTCAAAGTCTTTTGCACGAGAATGAGAAGTCTCCCTGGAGTTGTGCAATGATGCTAAGTGCCTGCTACCACCCTCTCTGTCAGACAAGTCACAGGATAGTGGGTCTCTTTTGGATCTCTGCATCTGTGGCTTACTGTAACTTGAATAAGTGTCTGGTGTGCTGTAGCTGGGGCAACTTCTTTGTGGTTTGGAGTGGGGAGGGAGGGGTGGGGGACACATTTGAGAAGATTGGGGGTAAATGGGATGGCTCGATGGGGGAAGGGAAGGGGAGAGGGACGGGGATGGGGGTAGAGTCTGACGGGACCGATGGAGCCCCAGGTGATCAAAGGTAGAAGATGGACAGCTGCTCATGTGATGGGGGTCTGTTTCGATTTTTCCACTGATGGTGTAGTGAGGCAGTCCTATATAACCGAGTGGAGGGGCGGGGAGGGGGCGCGAGTGAAGGTGGTTGGCTGACAACATGGACATAGAGCGAGGCTTGGGAGGAAGGACCGGGGCTTGAGAACTAATGGAGGATTTTTTGTCAGCCTCACTACTCCTCTTCTCCTCTTCATCATCGTCCCCTAAATCAACTACTGAGAAGTCAGTCACTCTGCTTGAAGTGTCTCTGAATTCAGCCAAACCTGTGTTGGGGACCTGAAGTTGAACCTCGCTTGATCTGACAGTCTGGAGGCCCTTTCTACACTTGTCAGAAGAAAAATAAGGGACTCTGTCTTTTCCCAGCATTCCACTGCGAATCTCCACCAGTTCCATGTCTCCAGGGCAGATTGAGTCAGAGCGGAAAGAGGACTGAGTCTTCCCTTTAAGAGTTGGCGACTTATCCTGGGGAGTGTGCTCCTCTAATCTGATGTAGTACTCGCTGGCGAGGGAGGGGCTTCGGGCGCTTATCACTGGGACCACAGTGGGAGTGTCCAAAGACTGTCTGTGATTATTGTTCACAGTCGGGATTGGCTGAGGGGGAGGAAGAGGTTTGTAGCCTCGTCTGGCATGAGCTTTTTCCCAAAAATACTCAAAGTTCAAGCCTTTGCTGGTTTCAGTCACTGTCAGGATGTCATCCAGTTCAGACGAGGACGGAGTGATACAGTTCCCCACAGGGTCCAGTAGGGGGTAGGAGTTGTCTTCCCTGCCGTACTCTCTCTCCCTTATCCGCTCATTTGCTGCGGTCTGGAAAGCAGGCGGACGGAGTAAGTCCCAGCGTCTTTCAAACGACTCCTCGCTCTCCCCTCTCCTTCCTCTGCCCTCCTCATATTCCTCATCCTCTTCATCTTCTTCCCCAACACTCCCTCTTGCCATTCCTCGCTCAGCGGCCAGGAGGGAGGAGAGGAGGAGGAATATCTCTGCTACAGAAGGGCGTTGAGAAGGAGGTAGCCAGCAGGACTGCATGATCTCATACCTGAGGACAGGAGAGAAAAACATTATGTTTGGAGAGACAGAATTAGGGCATTGTCACTTTCTATTGGCATTATCATCATTTCTGCACAACTCCACTTAGTGGATGAGTACTGACCAGTAGTCTGCATGGGAGAGTTTGAGTCTGGGCTGGGCCAGGGTGATCTGTCTCTCCCTAATGACGAAGGTCAGCACCTCTTCATCACTCAGGTGTCTGTGGGGCTGAGAGCCAAACTCAAACAGCTCCCATATAACCACCCCCATGGACCTGGAGGAAAAGAAGATGTAGAAATAGTGAGAGACAGACCTTCACAGACCTCTTAGTTTTTTGTTATGTAATGCTTTTACAGCAACACCTTGTTTTATGCAGAGCTCTGAATTAAAATCAAACAAGACTGAGACTTAAGCTGGCTTTGCCTCTGTAAGAGCAAAGAGTACTCTTCCTCTACTTGTGTGTTTTGTTCCCACAATGTTTTCTTGTTGGTTCATTCAACAAAACAAATTGAAGTGGAGTTGTAATACCAGAGGCTGAGGGTTCAGTCCAGCTTGGGCTGTTGTTCTTCCATCACTCCTTCTGACATTACTGGACTTAAAAATTCTGCTTCAGCAAAATTGAGGGCACACTGATCTTTAAAGGTAGGCTTATGTAAGTATTTATGGTATGATTTGTTTGAGAAACATTTCAAAACAGCTGCCTTGGTGTTTCAGCTTCACAATTTGAGTTGTGCCAAATAAAAGCTCTAACTGAGACTACAAAGAAGACTCTACAAAGAGCATTTCAGATTATTTGCAGTTTCAATACATTCACTGATCATAACCACTCATCCTCAAAAAAATTTCAATGGCGTAGCCGTAGGCATTAAGAAGTTTACTTTGTTTTCCTCAGAGAACAAGCATTTTGTTGTATGGGCTTTTTTTTTGACAAGCACTGCTGGTCTATTTTCACCCATACTGATTTAATAGGTGAATAAAAAAAACAATGCTATGAGACCAATGGAGACTAGCATAACAATGTATATACAATATACAATCCTTGGCCACTTTATAAGGTACATCTATTCAATCTAATGTAATCCAGAACAACATCTCTGCTACCTATTCTACCTTTACAAAGCTCATATTGGCCAGTTTTTGTTCAAACTAAGGTGTTAATTCAGTCTGTAAATCTGTTTTTTACTGAGCTCATAGGCATTTCTCAGGTTTTGCCCACCCCACAACACATTTAACACATTTCAACATAATGCAGCCCAGTTTAACACCACTGCAAACTACAACCTATAACACAACCAATAAACTGTTGTTAAAGGTCCCATGACATGGTGCTCTTTGGATGCTTTCATATAGACCTTAGTGGTCCCCTAATACTGTAGCTGAAGTCTCTTTCTCGAAATTCTGCCTTGGTGCAGAATTACAGCCACTAGAGCCAGTCCCACAATGAGCTTTCCTTATGGCGCTTTTCCATTACATGGTACCTACTCGCCTCGCCTCGACTCTACTCGCCTTTTTTGGTTTTCCATTACGAAAAAAAGTACCTGGTACCTGCTAACAGGTACTTTTTTTAGTACCTGCTCAGTTGAGGTTCCAAGCGAGCTGAGGCGAGCCGAGAAGGTGACGTGAAACCCTGCAGGCTGCTGATTGGTCAGAAAGAAGCGTCACTGATCACTGCATTGCTAGCGAGAGACGGCATTTTTAAATAGTTTAGCCAGCGGTGTTTTTTTGCTGCCGGAGGCTCCACGCAGAGCTTTCTCCGTAGCATACAAGTGGCCTGATGGTTATACTGGTGCGCTGGTGTGTGCATGTGTGATGTGTGTGTCGAGTCGCCCGTATGTGTGTGTGTGGGGGAGCTAGTGAGCGAGGGAGAAGTGAGAGAGTGACGGCGATTATCTCCAAGATAGTAGCGACTCTAGAGTCAAATATATGTGAGAGAAACAAAGCGAGTAGCGACTCTAGAGTCATATATATGTGACCACGGTGGGAAATCTGGAGCAGTAAACGTTAACTATCTCTTTGATATCATGTTGTTTACGGAGACGGAGAACCAGGAAATGCGTCGGGGATATGCGGGGATATGTCAATGGGAAAAGCAAGCTACTAAGCCACGCCCACGGCAGTCGCTATGACGACCAGCCACGCTGAGGCAATACTAAAATCTGCAATGGAAAACGGTCGCACAGCGAGTCGAGGCGAGTAGGTACCATGTAATGGAAAAGCACCATTAGTATGTGCCATTTCTGTGTCTGTAGCTATTGAGGATGAGAGGGTGGGGGAGGGGTGTGGCCTTGACCAACTGCCACTTTGCTCGTTTGAAAGCCATGTCTCTCTCTCTCTCATTTCAAGCCACTGGGGGACCATAGGCAGGTTAGGGCAACGCATATTAATGTTAAAAAACCTCATAAAGTGAAATTTTCATGCCATGGGACCTTTACATGAATACCTCTCTGACAGTTTTAATCAAAACTCAATATCATTATTTTTGTAAAGATAGAATATATGGTTGAGCTGTTGCATTGGATTGTACAGTATTAGATTGTACAGATGTACCTAACAAACTACTACCAGACACCAGATAGATGACAACCCTAACCCTGACCCCTAACCCATAACCAGCCTGATTTGCACTTTGTATAAACAGTTGTGACAGCTCTAAAACATACCACACATTGCTGGTCTTGGTTTGGTCAGTAACAATGAGAGATCCTCTATACTCCTCCAGCAGCTCAGGAGCAATCCAGCGTAGTGGGATCCATAGCTTGTCTGGAGTTAGGTAATAGTCCTCCTTCACAAAGACATACAACAAGAATTGTTTTTATACTGAAGAAACATTTTATTATGTAATTATTTGCATAACAAAAGAAATGCTTTTACGCTTACTAAAATGTAAAATATAGGATTACATGGATAGATCATGAACCTATGTTTGGTTTTATTTTTCAGAGAAATACAAGCAAAGATCCACGTACCTTATAATGGTTGTGTGAAAGGCCATAGTCGCCTATCCTAACAGTGAGGTCTGAGGTCAGCAGGCAGTTTCTTAAAGCCAGATCACTGCAGAGAATAGAATACACCCTCTGACAATCAGCCACATTGACAGAGGTACACACTGTATCTAACTAAGAGGTAAAATCTGTTCAAAGACTCGGGTCCTGATAATGTACAGAGGTGAAGTCATGACTGACCTGTGGATGTAGTTGTTGTCATGGAGATGCAGCAGACCGGAGGTGATCTCAAAAGCCATTCTCTGAAGAGTCAAGAGGTCCCGAGTCGGCAGGTCAGGGGTCATCCCATTTGACTTGCGCTGGGCTCTCAGATACCTCTTCAGGTCACCCTAGTTGTACATTACAACAATAACACAAGCAGTGAATTGCATGCAGACTTAAGTAGAAGATGACTTAATGCCAGTTCGCCCATAAGTCTGCGTGCCAAGTGCTTGTGCCCTTCTCCTAAAACAGAGATAAAACTCGCAGGCAACATTGTATAGGCAAAGAGAATATTTATGACTTCTGCAGTAAATAAGTCCCTTTTTAGGTGTTTTCCATCACAGAGCCTCAAAAGCAGCAGGGGAATTGGTAATGAGCTGGCAGCCTTTGTATTAGTAATGTGTGCTTCGGGAAGGGCAAGGAAATAAAACGAGGACTATTCTAAGGATGGAAAATATCTGCGAGGAAAGGACAATAGGCGACTTTATCAAACAGGATAATAGCAGTCTACGAGGACCCCAGTGTTGTTTGGCTTCTCTTGCAGTGTTGCTGTAATTGATCTGCTTTGTCTGGCCTGAGAGTCCACTCATATGGTTTTCTTAATCAGTCATTGATTAAGCCAGCTGAAGGAAACCGATAGTATCGATGCAAAGATTTAAGTGAAACCGGATATAATATAATTCTAATAATTTATCATTCCTGCAGGAAACAATATGCAGATACCCACATAAAATTACATTGAAACAAGGAGTAAATTAAGTAAAGACCTCGTGAAAATAACCTTAACATTTGGTGCAACTATAACACAATTGAAAAACTGCTACAGAGGTGGAACATAATAGCTTTCATGCCAATAAAACAGCATTTGTAAGTAATAAAAGCGGTATGGAAATTAGCACTTTGTTTTTAAAGTGAGACAACCAACACAGCTCCAAAGATGGCAGATTATTTGTGCACTAATTGTGAAATGTAAAAAAAGAAATTGAACTAAAATAAATACTAAAATGATGTACCATGCTTACCTTAAAATGACACACTAAAGGGTTTGCAATAATGATCTAGTTACTTTCAAGTCACAGGCCTTTTCAACGAAATATTCATTTCACTTTTGTCCAATATTTAAAGGGGACACATTTTCAGTGTCATACTTGTATTTTCTGATACTGGCTGAATATACTTGGCTTGTTAAATCCCATGTTTTCTGATATAGGCAGCTCATAACAAACTGACTGGGTTGTTTTATTTCATGGTTTGTGGGTTGGTATGCACTCCAGATACCCAAATGTATGTGCACAAGCACTGAAAAAGTTTTTCATGATATGTCCCACTTTGTACTCACAAGTTGACAGAACTCCATAACTAGGAGGAAGGGGATGTTCTCACTGCACTGCCCCAAACACTGAAGGATGTTGGGATGTTTAAGGCTCCTGAAGGGAAAGAGAGAAACCAGATAAATAGGTAGATTACAGGACAGTTAAAGACAAACAGTGATACAAGATAAATTGCAGTATTTATTTAGCTATCTAGAGATAGATAGATAGATAGATAGATAGATAGTTAGATAGAGTGGTGCTCATAAGTTTATGAACCCATGCTAAAGTTGACTAAAAAGAGGAATAAAAAAATCATCTTTTGGAAATTGATCTTAATGCCTTAACTAAAACAAATTAGGAAAAATCCAACCTTCAAGGACACCAATTTTCTTTGTGAATGAATAATGTATCATAAATAAATAAATGTTCTTCCTTAAAATAAGATAATAAGATCATCTCTCAATGCAAATCAAACTAGCTATTAGGCTAACTGACATAAAACCATGCCAATCTCTAGGTATGGTGAAGGGTATGTGATAATGTGGGGCTATTTTAATTCCAAAGGCCAAGCGAACTTTATCAGGATGCATAGTATCCTTGATACTATGCATCCTGATAAAGAGAAGATAGAGAGATGATTTTATGGAATGTACCCCAGGCCAATCTCTAGGTATGGTGAAGGGTATGTGATGATGTGGGGCTATTTTAATTCCAAAGGCCAAGGGAACTTTATCAGGATGCATAGTATCCTGGATCCATGAAATAATTGGCCTTTAAAAATAAAAATCTGCCTGCCTCTATGGGAATTCAACATAGGGGTGTGTATACTTATGCCCCCTGTATTTTAAGGAAGAACATTTATTTATTTACGATACATTATTCATTCACAAAGAAAATTGGTGTCCTTAAAGGTTGAATATTTCCTATTTTTTTAATTAAGGCATTAAGATCAATTTCCAAAAGATAATTTTTTTATTTATCTTTTTAGTCAACTTTAACATGGGTTCATAAACTTATGAGCACCACAGATCGATGGTAATGAGCTGGCAGTCTTTGTATCACACAGATGAAAGTAGAGATAGAGAAAAAGGAGAGGCACTGCAGCAAAGCCAAATGAAGTGTAAGTGAAAGTTGGAAAATGGAAAAAAGCATATTGCCGTTTTGTGTGTTTTGCTTGTTGTTGGGTAGGTGTGTTTACATCAGACACACAAAATATAACAGGACAAGGGGAGGGTTTGTGCCTCAGCATAAGCAGAGGAAATAGGAGTTGTAAACAAAATTCCTCTTCGTGGGTGTATATTTGTGTCCCAGAACGAACAGGTTCAATACTATTAATCAAGATGTGTGTGTGTGTGTGTGTGTGTGTGTGTGTGTGTGTGTGTGTGTGTGTGTGTGTGTGTGTGTGTGTGTGTGTGTGTGTATGTGTGTGTGCTCGTGTGTGTGTGTGTTAAAGAGAGAGGACAGCCAAAATGTTACTCAGATTCTAAGTCAAACACTAAATAGGTCGGTTCAGTGCCCATCTCCGAGAACAAGTGTAATTACCATCTACCTGCGGTAACATTACTGTCCAAGTACACAACAAAACATTAAAACACTATTTTTATAGTGTGAAAAGGTACAATTCAAGCTAGACATATTGTTTCTCCTTTTATCAATAATTGAAGTGAATTAATGAGCAATAAAATGTACCCTTTTATTGACATTCAGGTTATGCTGATACAGCCTTACTTGGTCTAGTATGACCAGTAGCTTATGGTGGCTAACGTTAGCTAATGTTAGATAGCTTCATAGAGTCATTTCAATGACTTGAATATTTTTCTCTACTTGTGTTACTGTTATAATAAACTTACTATTATCAATTAGGCCACAGTGGTTGTTGTTAAGCAAAAGTTGCCTCCAAAATGGCTACCCAAGTTTCAGCAGTTTCTCCCACCTGTACGGCTCAGACTCGGCCAAGAACTTCCTCTGCTCCAGAGGGCTGGCACTGACACGCAGCTCCTTTATCACGGCCTGAGAGGAGCTGCAGTCACACAGCACTTCAGCCAGAATCACCTAGGAGAGATCAATGGGCAATAATATAGGAGAGTGCCCAAGAGAAGCAGACCAGCAGTAAAAGAACTATTTTGAGTAAATATAACATAGCAGAGGAAAGAAAAGCTATGATGTGGATCATATTTTACATGAAAACACAATGATATCTCAAGATGAGAGGCGATCATCTTACCTTTCCAAACCAGCCATTTCCTATCTCCTGAAGATAGTTTAAAGCGTGTCTTTTAAAGCACTTAGATTTGGAGTCTGTAAAAAAAGAAGGGAAATTAAAAAAAAGATTAGGGTCACACACATCGGCATTTGATGTTCTTTTATGACATTAAATCTCTCAACAGGAGCAAAAATCACTTTAAAAATATGATACACTCAACGGCCATCACCAAAACAGTAAAGATCCCATGTTGTGATCCCCTCCAGACATGTGAGACAAAAATATTCTGCTTTGAATAATAATTTGCATCCGATATTGTTTTCCCTCAAAAGTTAAATTACCTACTCAACCACTATTAGAAATGTTACATCTACTCCTTATTTTTTGCTGAAAAATCTAGAATCTGCATTTTTTTTTAAGTTTAGCTACTGGACACAAGATGTCTCCTACTTCACTAAAAAGTCAATCGGTTTCATGTTTCCACACCACGATTGGCTTCCAAACTAGTTGTGATGTGCAGTAATAACACCATGCTCATGTGCACACCTCTTAAACTCAGAGTTGAGCACAGAGAATGAATTATTCTTCACAGCAAAGTAACAATAAGCAAAACATATTTCTGAGTGGAGGGGGACTTTAATGAATGACACAATACCCTTCCTGATACCATCCCTGTCTGTGGCCAAATGCCCAACTTGGCCTGCCTGTACAGAGCACTGATGCAGAATTGTCTCAGATCAGTTTCCACTACATTGAACTTCAGTGGGGAGTCCAATGCTACAATGGTTGTAAACTCGGTTTGAGACCTTTAATGGATCCACATCAGTGACTCAGGCAACAGACCATGAGGGAGTTTGGTGCAGGACAATACTTCAGCTTCGATTTGAGGGCTTTGTGCAAAATGAGAGTCAGAGAACAGGGAAGAGAGTTGTTTCAGGTTGTTACCTGCTCCATCCTTCAGGGCGGGGCAGTTGGGCCGGTCTCTGACTGGCAAGGTGTAGACCTCAGGGAGGGAGGGACATGACGACAGGCTGTCCTCCTGGATTGGACTGGAGCCTCCAGAGCACTCCTCCCCATCTGCATTGTCGAACTCCTGGTTGAGCCGCAACAGCACAGAAAAATCACAATACTGGCATGATTAAAATTCTAAAATAAGCTATCGTCTGTTACTTAATAATACGGTTGGATTTAGCAGTAACTATCAAGGGCAGACAATGAGAAAGCAGCCATTCTGAACTAATGACACCCTGTCTGCCAGCTCAACAACACTGTCAGGTCAAAAGATGGAGGCTTAGTCAAGATTAGACTAAGAGATGATTATTGACCATTTCTAGTTCATTAAGTTGGAATTATTGAGTCCTGTTGCCATTTCCATACCGAGTCCTCCTGCAGTTTATCAAGGCAAGCTTAAATAAAAAACCACACAGGCATGCACAAAAGGTGTGACAAAACAACCAAAGCAGAGAGAGGTGAATAGATTTCTTACATGTTGAAGACTTACATTGAACCCCACTCCTCCTCTCTTACAGCACAGGCAGGTCAGGAGCAGAAGAACAAAAGAGACTAGCCCCGAGCAAGAGATGAGGATGACGACGTAGGGTGGAGGAGAGAGGGATGCAGCCCTGGTCTGAGAAACTGAGAGGAAGACAGGAAGAAAATACAAAGGAGGAAAGTATTTAATACAGAAATATAAGGGGGACACACTGTTAGGTTTGAGTCAGTGAAGGAAAAGAGAGACTTTACTGAATCAGAAGTGTAAAATCGTGTTACACAGGTGTTTTGTTTAGAGGGAAACCATTGGAGCGATTTCTTAGCGGCAGGTTTGGGGACACAGTGGAGAACCCCAATGGACAGCTTGCATCAGGGATTTGGGGGGGAAAAAGCAGGAAAAGAAACTAAGTTGAAGATAAAAAAACGGTTGTCTGAATCAGTAAAAGAAAATAGAGACTGGCATTAAAGTTTGAAAGTGGGATAATATACCATTCCAGTAAGGAAAAAAGCACGGGGGAAAGGGGGAATATCAGAAATGGCATTCCACTCAGGAAACACAGTTAAGAAGCAGGGGAGGGGTGGCTGGAGTTGTCATTTAGGTAAAAAGGAGCGCTAATTGGGAAGGGTTGGAAACTGGAAAAGAATTACTCAAATCAGGAAGGTGTACTACTCAGGTGAGAGAGGGAGGGATCGGGACATTTTGATATTTGTACCTCAACGCAGTCGATTGTGGGAAGTGAACCATCTGTAGAAAAGAAAAGGGGCAGGGCAGGGTGGTTAAATACCCTTCAGGTATTATCTATAGGTTTCATATAAATACTGTAGTCAAAAAATATGTCAAACATTATATCACTTATGACAGATGACGAGAGAGGAACAATGACACCTTGAAACAGTCAGAAAGTGTCACGCTTAACACAGAGAAGGAATCATATTAAACATAAACATTAACATTCATAGTACCATAGCCTATCTTTTCTGTGTAAACAAAGCAGTATTTTAGGCATTATATTACCATTATCAAGGTAGTAAGCAGGAATTTTGCCATGTGTACTCTCAAAACAAACCTTTAAAGCTGTATGCACTCATATTGCAACAAATTACACACACTTAAAATAGTTGTTAAAAAAAAAAAGCTGTATTACAATCTTAAATAACTATAAACTTGTGAAGTAATAAAGATGCATTAGGGGACATAATAATAATAATAAAAATAATAATAATAAGTTTTATAAGGGTGCAGTCTTTAAATATCCCAGTTTCATTTTCTGTGTCCCTCATACAAATCCAAAAATACATTCACAAGGTCATAATATTGTAAACACTGCATACATAAATTATATAAAGTATAATTAAAAATGTACCAACTTAATATATATTGTAAAAAGAGGATCAGCATTCAACAAACTCTAAGAGATGAAGTAATGTTTGTTTTTAAGATAATATTTCAATTAACACTTTTAGCACCTCTTGTTTTCTTGTGTTTTTCTTGTTTACAAAAAGTTCCAAAAGACAGAACAGGATTTCTCCTGTTTAATATATCCTGCGCAAAGGTAAGTAAAGATGTGTTCAGCATATAAAACCATCTTTTGTAGAAATTGTAAAAAATCTGTTTTAGCCCATGAAACAGAGATAAATACAGCTAATTGTTGATCACTGCCTCTAAAAAAAACATGGTCTAAATATGACAGCTAAATGAGCCTTTTGGCAGTGTGGTTCCCTAAACATGCACCACAAACATATAATTGGTGGCTCCAATCCTGGTGCACAATTCCTGTGCAGTGCAATTCTTTCATCTTTCCCTAGACATATGTCCAGACAGACACTGCATATAAATAGGAACCCAACAGAGGGCCTTTTCCAACAGCCCCGGTGCCAGCAGCTCTTATCAAAACAATACACCACAATAGCCTACAATGACTGCACACATTACACAAACACAACACTGCCAGATCTTGGGGAAGAAGGCATATTCAGATTGAGAAAAATAAAGATGCCAGCAGTGGTTAATAGGCTAAATTATCTCCAGTGCCAAGCAGAGGGTAGACTAAATATATCGCACTGACCTACGGTTTTAGCTATGCTGTTTTTAAGTGCCATCGATGTGAGGCCCGAGATCGAACGCCCCCCCAATATTTTCATCACTGCATGCAAATCTGGTACCCTACCCATCAACAAATCAGCCTTGCTCCATTGATTAAATCAGCCACGTAGCCTAGCCTACTGCAATAATAATTCGCATTATGTCTCAGTCATACTGGCTGGCTGATAACACAGTACTCCCCCCAATGTAGAGAGGCCTTTTCATAACTGACTACATCCCCCCTCTCTCCTCCTTTCTCCAGCTTGACAGGTTTTCTAACCCCCCTCCTCCTCCGCTCACCTTCCCTCTGCGGGGCTCCGAGGGCTCTCTCCGGGCTGAAGTACGACATGATCCCCGCCAGCGCTACCATCACCCAGCAGTGTGGCCGCATCGTCGCCGCGTCCGGAGCAACAACAACACCATCCGAGCGACGCTGCCGACTGTCGGTGTCCTCCTCTCTCCCGTCACCCCCGCCACGGTCTGTGCCGTCTCCGGGCTCACGCTGTCTGTGTGTCTCCCCCCTCCGCTTTTCTCCCAATAATAAAGAGCGTCTCCTTGCCTTCCTTGTTGTGCTCTCCCCCCTCCTCCTCCTCTCTCTCCTCCTCCTCCTCCCCCCTGCTCTAATCCGCAATTAAACACGGTGTGTGAGATGCTCTATTGTGCATCCCCAGTCCACCGCTCGTTATACATACATTACTGCTCTGCGTCCGTCTGTGTGGAGCACTGCTGAAAACAACCACCCGCTATTTCTCCGTTATACATAGGCTAACTATATAGGCCTATATATAAATATTTCCTTCTCCCGCTATCTCTGTGTTGTCTGTTTTTCTCCTCCGCCAGCCTACGTCAGACACACACGGCGCGCATTGTCATGGTCCAGCTTGATCATCATAATGCTACCCAGAGAAAAGGGGGGAACAATCTGTGATAATATTCCCAGAGGGAGTTAATGGTGTGCATGTGGTGCTCAGTAGACCTACTGTGTTTATATTGATCTCATGTTGAATTTATAGTCTTTTAAAATATCACTTCAGTATTCATATGAGGACTTCGGGGATGCGATGTAAGCCTACTATTAAATAATAATTAAAAAAGAGACGCGTTAGTTGACGCGCAAGCCTTCTTCACTTTATATAAAACACATTCTGTGGGTATTGAAATGTATTTCATGTGTTGTGGTGTGAACGGTGATGAACACATCCAGCAAACAAAAATAAGATGTTGCGTATAAATCATGGGTAATTTAGTCAGTTGCCAGTTTATTAGGTACGCCTAACAGAAACTAATACAGTCTAATACAACAGCCTTGCAATAAATCACACCTTCATAGAGGTTATGTTCTTTTTGTTAAAAGTGTTGATTCAACCTCATGGACATTTTAGAGACTGCAGGTGGAAATATAGGAGTGTAGTGTAACCCAATACAATTAATCAACACCACAAAATAAAGTTAAACCAACGACATTTTTTTTATATATATCACTCATGAAAGCAGTATTTATTTCAGGCTGAGTTTTTTTTTCACAACATTTGCAAAAATAATTTACAGAAATGAAAAAAGCAAGTTAATGCCAATCTTTTGTGTTGCTCATTGATGTTGGTATATGAAGCGATATGCCTTATTTAACAGCAGACGTTTTGACTCGTCATAGTGGAAAGATTGCACAGGGGTTACTAATAACATTTATAATGGCTTTGTTCTATTCAAGTGTCCCAGTAAGTCGTGACAGTGACACCAGGACCCTGAAACTGAAGCAGCTAAATGGAATTCAACCATCGTTAATAGTATTATTTACACCTGTGCTTTTCCTGCCGTGACCAGTCAAAATGTCCTAAACCTTCTGTGAAAAAGTTGATATGGCTTTTAAAAATAAAAAGTAGAAATGTTCAATTTACACAGATGGGACAACAGTGTTATGAAATAATAACGTGGGGACTTCTTTTCTTTCAGGAATAACAAAGAACCATAAACGTCTATCCTTCCAGTTAATTTTTACAGCAGGCATACACTTTATGATCTCACCTAGAGCTGCAAATAAAATAGCAAGTATTTTCATTATCGATTAATGGGAATATTTTCTCAATTAATATTTACATCGTTATCCCTATACAATGTCAAAAAACTGTGAAAAATGCTTATTATGATTTCCTTGAGCCCAAGGGGGCATTTTAAAAAAAAAAATGTATCTGACCAAAGAAATTCAGCTAAAATATAGGACAAAGAAAAGCTAGAAACAGAGAACGTTTGGCAATTTAGCTTGAAAAATGTGTGAAATGATTGTCTGTCAACCAATTCATTAATTGTTTTAGCTCTACTCTCCAGTGTAATTTCTTCACTGAAAGATTTGTTCATTCAGTGTGTGCAGATTTTCTATCTTTTTACAATCTCTTTAAATTGTAGCAATAGTATAAACGATTCTAACAGTTGTTCACTGCTTGTTTTCTTTGCAGAGAGCCTGAGCTTCAAGCCCCCTGTGATGGCAACCATCTGCCCTGGTGACGGGATCATGAGCGAAATGCTGGAGGGGATGAAGGTAACTGTCCTGACCTCTGCGTAAACACAAACAAATAAAAAAGTGGCCTACAAGCTGCCCCTTCATTAACTTCTGACAAGTGACCGAGTTACAAGTATGTTCTTATTGTGGCTCTAAAAATGTTCCTCTGGACTTTTTTACATTTGCTTCATTTAGAAAAACAATAGTTACTATATTTGTCCACTAACCACACACAGACCACACTCCTCAAACGACCAATAAAGATAGTTCATGATTTTAATATTTCATCTCTCCAGCTGTCTCGATCCCGCCTTTGGCGCTTTCGAGCAAGCTCTGGGAAGTATGCATTGTTGTACGGGATTTCCCTCTCATGTGTCTCCTTCCCTGGCTCCTTCCCTTTGCCGTTCCTCTGGTCAAGCAGGGCCTTAGTTCTTCTCCTTTCTTCAGCCTCCCTCTGTAAGCGCTCAGCACGTAACCTTTCTATGGAGCTGGAAAAGACAGATTCTTTTATATATCTCCATTAGGATATTCACAACATCATATGATGGCAATAACACCCCCAATACCTTGGGGAAAAAGAACTTCCTCCCTGGACAGAGCCAGGCTAGCTGTTTCCTCTTGTTTCCCAGTCGTTATGTTAAACTAAGCTCAATGTCTACTAATCTCAGCTACATATTCAGCGTAGAGTTAGAGAGTGGTATCAATCTTCTCATCTAACTTTAATCTACTAAATTAAATGGGCACATCAGATGCTTCAATATTTACTATTAGTTAATATCATAATATTATAAGTAACAAGATAAATTGACTTACTTACCTCTCTCCACTGACCCTCTTTTCCCCTTTGTCTCTTTTTTCCTTTTTTTTGCTGTTGTGGTATTTTCTGTCCTTTACAGCCAGTGCTTTCTTCATATCTTTCAATGGGTCTAAACTATCTTTCAATCTGCGATCTCTCTTCTCTTTTTCCTCTTCACTTATTCCCTTTCTCTTTTCTTTTTCTTTCCTCTCTTCTTTTTCTTTCTTATCTTCTTCTTCTTTGCCAGTTTTCATGTACCACGGAGTGACCTCAGTTCCGGGTTGGGGTCCAAGAGACACCAGCAAGCCGATGGCTCGTTCCTGCTTCTCCTAGAAAATAAACATGGAAAAATTAAAAAGTGCTGTGTGGTGACAGCAGTGCCAAAAGTTGCCAAATGTAGAGAATGGCAAAATTAGTCAAATGATTCACTTTTCCGTTGGCTAATCTATTGTCCGAGATTTGATTATGAAACTGGATTGCTACCTTATATTTTAACACGTTGCACTGAAATAGCAGTTTTGTGTCTCCTCTCTCTGTCTGCATTCGTTTCCCCCCCACTCACGCTCCATCTGTTTACACTGCTTGTATGCATAATGTGGCTGGGCTGCATCCAGAGTATATAATGCTTTTCTTTTTGACCACAACAAGAAAACTGCATTACTAAGGTTGTACTGACATGACAAGTTAGCAACCTTTGTCCATTGATGAAGGCAACAAGATAAGGCTGAAAGCTCCTGAAAATCCAAGTAAATGGATCTTGTGATAAGATATGGTCAAAATTGAATGTAACTTTTCAAGGTTTATTTATTTACGTCACCTTATTAATACATAAGTTCCGCCTATTATTCTAGTTAAACATCTTTGTGATTGAGACGCGTCACACTGTTACCTTTTCATCTTTCTTGTCTTTGAGATACTCCTCATTCCCCTTCTTGTCTGAGGACTCCTCCAGGGGAAAAAGATTAAGATGCTCCAGAACTCCACTTCCTCCACTCCGTCCATCGTCATCATCATCTTCATGCTTCCTTTCTCCTGCTGAAGGGAGAGCAGCTCTGGCTTTCCCTCTCAGATACTCTGTACGAGCCTGTGTAGAGGAAGAGTCTTTATTCCAAACTAAATATTGAAAGAACAATAAAGGCTTCTTTATAATGAATCACATCATATGTATTCCATGGGCTGGGATAAGTCTCCTTCTGCTTCAGTCTTGTTACTGATTTACTAAAACTAAAGCTTCCACCATGAAGCCTTTCATGTTTGTTGTATCTTACAAAGATACTATACAAATACTGCATCACAAGAGCAAGTCTGTAAAGTAATATTAGGATGATACATTCGGAAATTAAAGATGACTTGACGACTAAGTTCACTAAAAGTTTAATTCTGATTTCTAAAGGCACACTGTATAGTCCTTTAAGGATTACTTTATAAATATCACCAATGGTTGCATAGAAGAAAAGAAACAAATATTAAAGTAAGGACATTTTTTTCATCAAACTCTTCTAAATGTACACAGTCAGGTCCAAAAGTCTGAGTCTACAACCACAACTATAAATTGTTCTCTTTATCCAGTTGAACTGCTAAATACAATCTAGCATAGGCTACACTTAAAACTCACACAATTTACCTTGTTTAGAAATGTTAGTATGAAATAGAAATACATAAGTAACAAATTAAAAGGAGAAGTTAGTGTGTTCAGGTGTTTTTTTGTGTGATGATGGCTGTGTAGAGGAATGGGGGAGTGGGGGAATAAATCATGTAATGTTGGAGAAGAGTTGTGCGATGCAGCATCTTCCTGTGTTTGCTTTCTCATTCAACTATTAAAACATGGCTGAGTGGGAATTAAGACATAAAAGGATTAGTCAAGAAGCTTCTAAAAGCTTGCTATAGCGTTTATGATATTGAGTTGAATAGTATTGAGTTTATGACTGTTGGCAGGACAAAACAAGCTATTTGAGGATGTCACGTTGGGCTCTGAAAAAAGTGTGATTTGTTTTGTCCTTGCTTACCTGCAAACTTTTTTGACTTGTCGTTTGGAGAACTTGGTGTTCGATAATAATGACACAAGAGGGTCTGTGGTGTTGGAGGCGGACTCAGACTTTTGGACAGCTCAGTATGTGGGTACTGTAGGTCTGCACAGTAAATAACTACTACTCAGCATTAACCTCTGCGGCCACTGTAGCGTCTAGCATCATCATCATCATCATCATCATCATCATCATGGGAAAAAACATGACAACACCGTGGTCACCTCTTGCTCGGCACGCTCCACGCGACGCTTGGCCTCGCGCTCCTCCTCTGCTGCTTGGGCCTCGTCCCTCCGCACGCGAGCGACGTTGTCTTTGTTGCGGACATGCCAGCTCTTCTTTGGAAGGATGTTCATTGTTGCCTTGGTGACTGTTGATACTTTACGTTAGCAGTCAGCTAGATAGCTAGCTAAGCTGGCTAGCGTCGCCTGAAGTGGGACTAAGCACGACCAAACACACAATTTGTTTATAAAACCGTAACGTTTGTAGCAAGACGAAGCGTGGAAATGAGTAAGGCTGAAAAGTGGCCAAATATTAAGTCAGAAAAAAAGAGAAATGCCACCACTTCGGTGTTGTCGTTAATGTCAGTTGGCTTGCCTTTTTGCTAATGTTAGCCAACGCGTGCTAATTTCCAAATACAAATTAACGTCAACGACACAACTGCGATAACTTAGATCGCTACCTCACAATACACTCATCATTTCAACAGGTTAACATGAACAAACAGCACAAAAACGCTGTCACTAACTTGTTTGTAGGAGAGATGCTCTTGTTGGCTGCAGTAGCCCACAGGAACAAGTAGACACAAAACAGGAAGTAAACGTTACACATTTTTGCAATACCAACATTTCGACACTAGAGGGAGCTATAATTCACCTAATTTTATTATGTAAAGAAAGAAAGAAGAAAAAAAAATGTTTGCACAAAAACAAAGAAGTGGTGATACTGCATGTATAATAAAGACACTCTTTGCATCATTTATACCAGGTTTTATGCAATTTAATGATATGCCGCTAACTTAGGTAGGCTAGGTTAATAATGAACAAATTTACATTTTCCTAGAAAACTGATCTCGGTCCGATATTTCAACAGCCACATCATCCCCAGCCAGCATTTTAATGGCACTTAAACAGTCCTTTCAAATGTCCCATCATGTTTCATGTTTAGGTCATAAAACCTAAACGTGGTCCCTATGCTGTTCAGTCATGTGCTCCTGCAGTATGTTTTAGTATCTGATGTTGTCGACTCAGCTCCTCAATCTGCTTCACCAAGAACTGTTTGTCCCGGCCCTCCTGTAAGGTAAAGATCCACACTTGCATTAGTAAACTGAATACAGAGTACAGTATTAGGAAATCACATAGGCCAACCTATATATTGTGAAAATTCAAGACCATGTAAATTTTAGCTATACAGTACACCATTCAGGTAAATCCCAACAACTTACCAGTTTAAGCTGAGCTCTTAGCAGGGCAACGCTTTTCCCATAGACAGAAGCTAAGGTTACGAAATAGCACATCACCACACTGCCAGGGAGAAAGGAGCTGTGATTATACATCATAAAATGGACAGTGAAGGGCCATATAATATGGAGGTAAAATATAGGTTGCATTCTATATTTGGGTTTAAGTAGCCTATATGGTAGTGTAGAATTATAATCCTACAGAAAGCACAAGTTTACTCACCAAGATAGGGCAAACAAAGGGATGGAGAATGCCTGGGAACCAATGAAGAAGAGAAACTCCTGTGTAATTTCAGAGAGGTTGTAGAAAGATTTTGGAACAATCGACCACATGCTGGGGAAGAAACGGAAAGGACCACAGCCCATAGAAGGACGGATCCTGTGTGGAAAGAGGGAAAACTTGTCATAGAATTTTTTTTTTTACCTAATCCTGCCACTCCTCTTACAATTACCTTCTGACCTGCAGGGTAAACACCTCAATGTCCACTTTTACTGCTATTTTAGGATAATTAGCTGTCACTGTCACTGTGACAGCTAATTATCCAGTCACTGCCAGCGCTAAACTAAAAGTACTTCTGTTGTGATTGTTATGGGGGATAAAGGCAGCAATCAGTACTCACTCAGAAAGACTGTAAATCATTACAACTGTAGCCAGGCTCCAGCCAAACAGGAGTACCACCAGGAAAAAGAAGGTGGAGGTGGTGGAGCGAAATGTCTTCAGTGCTGGTCGACAATTATAGAAGAGTGTGATCTGATGAGGAAAGTGGCAAAACCAAAGCAGAGTGTAAGTGAATAACTTTTTCCTCACTAGGCCAACTAACTGGCATTGTGTGAAATGTTGGCAACATCTTCACCTTCTTGAAGTAGAAGAGGAGGACAAATTTGATGGTATTGATGAGCGGCAGCAGAGGGCAAAAAAGAGCTCCTGTCCAAACCACAGTCTGACCATAAACAAGTCCAAGCACGTTGGCAGGAACCACAAACTCCTGTCGACCCACCCACTGAGCCAGCTTGCTGGACCAGTTGTCCACTACCATCCTGACACACACACACACACACACAGCTAAATATCTCATTGTCAACATTTTTTGTTTACCAAAATATTAATGTACTGTATTCATTTGCACAATTTCCATCTTATTTAATATAAACAAATTCACACAGTGATTTGTACCTGCGTGGAAACTCCACCAGGATGAGCACAACAATGTTGATGAGGAGGTCAAACAGTGTCAACTTGTACATCTCCTGTCCAACACGTGTTTCCCAGCACTACATGATGAGACAAACACAAAAACATCAACCTGTCTTACAATATTTTTTATTATTTTTCAGAATTGTATTGTATTTGTTGTCTCAATCTCTTTCTACTTTTTTCTTAAGCTGTTTTCTGACAGCTTGGAGACTCCTTCAATCCTGTTGGTGAAGAAGAGGTATTTTTAAAAATAAGAAGAATTACCGGGTAGACTTTATAGTTGTATTGGCACAGTGTACAATCTTTAACAGTTGTCTCCCCCACGCAGGTGATCTGACTCCACAGGGTGAAAAGGAGAACACCCAGACTCACCAGACGAAGGAACACTGCCCTATAAAGGAAGAAAAAAAGACAAATCATTATCAAAACAATTGTGAGACTGATTCTTTGTTTCTTATGTTTAGGGATTAATCACAAATGAGAGGTTATTCTGTTTAAATTAATTTTATAGAGCAACTAAACACCAGGTTGTAAAGCAGTGTTTACAGTATACACACTCTGGAGTACGCTTCTACATCCCTACATTGCATTTCAGAGTACACTACACTACATTTATCTGACAGCTATAGCTGCTAGTTATTTTTAAAGGTAAATTAATAAAATACAATACAAAACGTGTAGCCCCTCGTCACAGGTTTCAGATGTCTATGAGTCATTAGCAGCTTCACTAAAAGGTGTTTTCCCTCTAAACCTTTCGGATAGTTTCATTTAAATAATTGTTTGAGGGCCAAAGATGTATTTTGAATGATGGACTTTTACATTGTTGTATTTTGATCTTTTGCTGAAGTAAAGGTTTTGAGTACTTCATCCACCACTGAGTTCAGATGACACACATTTCTTTTTGTAGCAAGTTTTGTAAAATCAAAAAAAAATTATTCTGTTTATAACTCATTTTTTTAATCATTTAATCGTTTTCAAAAACAAATGAACTAAATGCAAATGCTCTGACATAATCACTCTCTTACAGACACACCAGTGCAAACCTTAATAGTGCCACTATGACAGTAGTGCTGGGGGCGTATCGCTCTATCAGGGCGATCTGGTCACACAGCAGCGGCACCAGGAAGTTTCCAGCAGTGATGACAATGGAAGGTAGATACTCAAAAATCAAACCCAGGATCCCTTGCTCCCCACTGTTTTTCTGTTTGTCAGATATGGGGAAAAAAGGTTACCAAAGACTTTCAGACCCTGGACATTAACATCATCACTGTCCTTTTACATAATTTACCTGACTGAAGTCGGTGGCCACGAAGATGCCATAGAAGGCTGCTATAATGAGCCCAAATGAAACAAAACACATAGAAACACGTAGAGCATATAAAACAATCTTTTGGCCCAATGTCAGAGCGGCGGCCCTTTTCTTTATGCTCTCCTCCTCTAGATCAACCTGACAGAGAAAGAGAAAAGAGATGACAGCATGAAAGCATGCATGGAATGATTATGTAAACTGTACTGTGCTGCAGAGAGAACATCACGTTTCTCTTTTTCCTAACTGTCCTCCATGCTGCTAAGTGGGACAGATCCCCTCTGACCTGTAGCCGGTAGTGGATGTTCTTCTGCTTCAGTTTGGTAGCTCGGTCTCCCAGGCAACCGTAGTCCCAGCTGGTGAACACTATCATGCTGTAGTTGCCCACAGCGCTGCCTCCTGTTACCATGACAACTCGAGCTGCAGTCCCCATGCTGCGCATGAGCAGACCGTCAGGGAAGAGGATACAGATGCAGGTCAAGATGATTGAACTTGCGACTCAGGCTTTTAAATGTCATTCTGTTTATATCACTTATTGATCTGAACCTTCACTGAGACAGCTTAAAACACACTCCCACACACACACACAGACACGCACACACACAAACACCCACACGCACACGCACACGCACACACACATGGTAATTACACTTGTTCTCGAAGATGGGCACTGAACCGATCTATTTAGTGTTTGACTTAGAATCTGAGTAGCATTTTGGCTGTCCTCTCTCTTTAACACACACACACACACACACACAAACACACACACACACACACACACACACACACATCTTGATTAATAGTATTGAACCTGTTCGTTCTGGGACTGACCGTGCTATGATACAAATCAGACAAAAGGTGAAGTAGAAGACGGCAGTGAAGAGGTAGGCCAGGGGGATGTTGTAGGAGAAGTTGCTGTCCTCCACCGTTGTATTGTTGTAGTAGCCATAAAACAGGTATGAATACTCCATGAAACCCTGAACAAAGAGGAGAGGGTAGTCACTAGGCACGATGACTAAATGTTCATGGAATATGGTTTAAGTTTAATTTCATCAGCAGAGAATATAGTAGGAGTATGTGGAAGTAGAGCTGTACGTGCTACTATTGAGGACACTGAGGTCATGTCCACTGTATTTTGGGGGATGTGGAGGATTTTGCATCTTTTCGCTATGTGTAACTTTCAGTTTTGTTGAAAATTGTGTCTGGAAATAGCCTGCTAGGATAATGATCACTTACTGACATCAACTTTTATTTTGAAATGTAGGCCTCAGCTCCATCATGATCTTTTTTGTCATGTATATGGCCTTTATAACTATCTTGTTTTTTGTTTCCTTGCTATTTTTTGTAGGTGGTTGTAAGTAAATGGTCACAGATGCCACATTTTGATTATGTCTGTATTATGTATAATACACTTCCCATCATATATTTGTTTTAAAGCAGTAGTTTGACATTTTGGATTATCATCTTTTTTGCTTTTTTATGTTCTGTTAGATGAAAAGATCGATACCACTCTCAACATGAGAGGGGTGTCAATCTTCTCATCTAACTCTTGGCAAAAAAATGAGACCTTAAGTCACTTTGTAAGAATTGAAAGGAAAAAATAGTATAACTGAGAGTATTATCTGAAAAAGCCACATGTGGGACTCATGATGGTATTTGGTATTGGTATTGGTATTTCTTCCTGGCTAAAAAGCCAAAGGTGTAAAGAATCATAATGTCTAATAATGAAAAACAGTTAAATCTGTTTCGCTTTATGTTACGCACGTCATCTATGAAGGTCAACGTGATGCTGCAGTTTCTTACCGTTCCCGAGAGTAAGTTAAGGAAGTAATTATAGAACACCACCAAGCCTTGAGGATTAGGGTCATATTCCATGCATTCTTTTGGACCTGGAAAACACAGCAAGGGGAAAGCTTCATGATCTTTGCATGCATTCTCATAGATTACAATATTTATATAGGTTTCCCTGCACCTCTCTGAACATATAGGTCATGTAGTTGTCTTAAACATTTTAAGAGTAACATATAACGTAAGAGAGAAAGAGAGGGAGAGTGAAAGCTGCAGTGGCGATTAAATGCAGGCCTGTGGCTCACTTGATAGAGGGTCTTAATCCCTACACTGTTATCTAGATAAAGCTAGTTTCCTCAGACAGCTTAAAAAATCAAATGGTTTTATTGAATAAAATGAAAAATTGTGACACATTCTCTTGTGAAAATGACTGAGGGCAAAAATGATAAAACTACTTTAAGGTTTAGAGAGTAGGTAGGAAAGAAGCTTACGTTTTTGGCTGTGCATGATGAAATGTTTCAACATTATGTCTTCTATATTTTACACAATCTTACAGATGAACCTCGGGTAATTACATTTTCATTTAGATATCGTTTTGTGAATATATCTTCTGTTCATGCACCCGTCACTTCATTTTATTTCCAAGGAGAATACTACGGCTGTCTCTACATTTACATCACGAGCGCCTCTGAGCCTCGGTTGCCTGGAAACTGCAATTGCATCAAATTGTGAGATGGCTTCCTGTATATGAAAAATAATTGTGCTCAAGCTTCAGAATGTCGAATATTAGGGGAAATGAAGAACCATAAAAACCTAACGTACCGCTGCCATGTGTTAACCTCAAGTTTGTCTCGCATTGCCAGACCTATCTCCACAGCACTGTGGAGTAAGTAACCCTTAAGTTAAAGCAAAATGAAATGTTGTGAGCTAACACACTGAACAAGTCATTACCAGTGCTGTTAACAAGGCTGTCCCCGACAGACCTGAAGACAATGCTTGGGATGAGGACGAATCCAGCAATCAGTAAAAAGGAAACAAAATTGAGCACCACCAAGAATCTCAGGAACAGGAAGTAAGACTGGACGCCACCTCCGAAGTTCCCTGCAGGCAAAGGGCCAAGATTTCATTAAAAATGCCAAAAATGGATTCAAACCATGTGTGAAATTAATTAACACTCAACACTTTTCTTTGAGCGTATTATGCATGACATGTACAGTATGCGTAATCTGTACTCTTATAATTAGTGGTTAAAGGTTTACCTCCAATCTTTTGCAAAGACTTGCTCCACAGGGTGACAAAGGAGAGCCATCCTCTGGCGTTGTCTTTGAGTTTATGCAGAGATTTGGTCTTTTTCCGTTTCCAGGACTCCCTGCTGGAAACCACTGGCACCTGCATTTGCTGCACCTGCCTGTAATGGACACATAACACTTAAATGACTCTGGAGTAATGACTGTGTGATATAATTATTGGTAACACTTTATTTTATGGTAATGTTCCTCAAAAGAATATTTTGGTTCTAATCATGGGAAAACTAGAGATTTCTAATTAATTAACTCCAATTAATTGTGGTGCATAACATTTCTGTCACATTAGTATATTCTGTATTAAACTGTGTACCATTTAAAATATTAAAGTCACCCTTTACTTAAAAATGTGTGTTGCTGATTGTTACTTGGATATTTGATCTTCACTGTACAGTATAACGTGTTCAAAGGGTGTATGAGTTCGATGAGCAAAGTTTATCTGTGCTCCCCTTAAATCTGGGTTCAAGACGTGTACGTATGAGTAGGGTTTTGTGACATCACAACTAGTTTTGGCTACCAATTATGGTCTGATATGCAACTTACAGAAATGTGGAAACTTAAAGCCTCTAGCACACATACAGTGCACTAAGAACTGACTTAAATCAGCAATTACTGATTTTTTGCCACTTGGAGGTAGCTGAAACAACTTGTCAACACCAAACAATATATATATCGTCACCTTTTAAGTTGATGTATGGGAAATTGTTAGCAAACAGTTTCTTATTTACACAGCCAGCAGAGACATTAGCATTCATTTGGAATTATGTTTCTGTCCACCTAGCAAATTTTAAGTCCAATATTTTTGTCTTTTGTCTGTCTGTCGCCAAGTGCTCCACTATGTTCACTAGCTAGTCACTTTAAGGCTCTGTAAAAATATTTCTTTGTAGGTTCATCACTACCAGTGACCCCTTTCACATTGTTTTCACTTTGTAGTTTGATATACTGTTATTATAAAAAAATATCTATTATAGTCACTTTAAGTTATATTTCAAAGCAGAGTTTTTTAGGTTGTGAAACATGATTGGAGGGGACCTTTAAATAAAAAATGTCTTAAAAATACTCCACCAAACTTTCAGCAGTAGGTTTTTTCATACCTCACAGCTCTTTTCAGTGCCATGGGCAGAGGACTGCCCCTGAGGTCCCGGGGCTGTCCACGGTTGCCCTCCTCATCCTTCTCTGCAGGAGGCGGGTTCCAGTCGAACTGAGGGTAATTCTGATTGGACACTTGAGATGAAACCCGTCGTAATCTTAGTGACTGCTGGTCACCGGGGTAACCATTCCCTGTGAGTGGTTGAGCGAAGGAGAGAAAAACAGCAGAGAATAGTGATCAAAGCAATAATGCGTCAACACAAATCAGTCAGATTAAAAGATGATTCCATACAAGCAGTGACATTATTTCGATATTCAGTCGATACAGATATTGTGTTTAAAATGAACAAATGTGTAAAAGAAAATGTGATCAGATGTAAGAAAACACACACCTTCAGTATAGCCATACACCTCTCTAGCGCCTTGTCTCCATGGTTCACTAGCCATTTCTCTGATGCAGTTTAACACAACTAGCTTTAAAGAATTCCCTCTGTAACCACATTGAATACTTTACTGTACCAGCAGCAAATCCAGGACAAAACAAATGGTGAACCAGCTCGTCATGAGGAAATGCTGCCTATACAGGAACGCTTCCTTGTTGTCTTCTCTCACAGACTTTACTCCCTTTGTAAATGAACACACAGGTACTTCCTTGTATGACTTAACCCATTATTTCCAAGGAGACTGTTACCATTCATTTAAACTTTGCACTGCTAGATAACTCCTGCCATCGCCCTTGACATAGGTACTGGCATTACAACTGGAGATAGTCCCCAAGCGCCCGACTATGACTGCCCACTGCTTCCAATTAGTTAGGTGGGTTAAATGCAGAGGATACATTCCTTGTATGTATAAATGTACTTAGCAAATAAAATAAATATTATAATATTAATATATTATTATTAATAACCAGCCAGAAGATGCACACATTAAGAAAATGGGTTAAACTGAAAGAAACTTGTGTCTTTGAATGTATTTCAAGAATAATATTTGGTAAATTTGAATTGTGGGCAATGATGGGAACAAATTTAATATATCCTATTAATGTGTTCAAGTTCACAAGGCAAAACATGTTTGTATACATAAAGGGGTGCAGTTAGCTTAAAGAAAGCACTGAAACCCTGTTGTTAGGTAACTAAGCAGGCGTGTTTGCGTCCATTAACGATTTCCCAGTCTGACAACTGCATTAATGTGTAAATGTATAAAGAACTTTTTCTACAAGCTTGATCTTACTGAATTACACAAGGTAATTATGAACTTCATAATGAACAAAAAAGGTTTTAAGAAAAAAAGTCAGGAGATTAACGTCGATGAGGAAATGCTGATATGTATTCCACAAGTAACACCGTTACAGGGCAGGGAGTGTTACAGTTGGTGCAGTATGGGAAGCAAAAGACAACAGACAAATGGCTAAAAATAAATAGTCTAGTAGAAGTCACAACACCTGTGCAATAATAAAAACAAAGGGTTGAGTTGGCACAGAGAGGATAAAGGACAAAGGCATGACACAAATACATTTGTAATTTAAATGATCTCAGTTCCAGGTAACGAGAACAAAACAGATTGGGAGATAAGACCTTTCAATTCTGCAGTTATGCTGAAATAAAACAGAGACACAGAGCTATCATCACACAGTTTGAGACAGGAGTGAGTGAAAAAACTCTCAACATGTTTACCAACTGTTCAGTTTATCGTGGTTAGGGCCGGGCGATAATTCAACATCATTTATCAACTTTAGGCAGAAACAAATCATGAAGATATATGATCATATAATGTTATCATTCTAGACGTAATAAATGTTTAAGACCAAGCCAGAATTAAAAACATTTGTTATTATATTATATGTTATTGTGCATACAAATTTTTATATTGTGACATATATATCGATATTGGAAAATATCTTATTTAACAATGTGATAATGATTTCAACCATATCGCCCAGCCCGAGCTGTGCTGTTATTTGTGACTTATGTTGGCAGCTTATAGTTATGATCTAAAACCTTTTAATAAATGTTTGGTTCCAACCCTGAATGATCCACGATGGCAGTACAGACATTTTGGCAGTGAACGGACTGTTGCTATCTTACACATGGCACACTCTTCATCACATGCAACACAGCTATAGAGATGTCAGTGCAGATGTTCCTGATATGCTCAGAGTTACAGGCAAAACAATAAGGGAAAAAATCCAAACAGGGAAAAAATCCAAACAGAGACATTTTGGATTCACTTGATCAAGGAAGTAAACCAAAGCACAGCAATGTTACAAAAAATAAGGAACATTATAATACTGACAACTAAAATCTAAAACACTTAAACAAGTCCTAGTGTAATTAGGCAGCAATAAAAATGTATCTGGACCATGGTTTGCTCCTTAAAACTAAAAAAACCTAAAATTACGTTGTAATTTTTCTGCATTTGACTAATCCCATTTAAACTCTTTATTGTGGTCAAAAACAGTCAAGGTGCTGATTTAAGACAACAAACTGAAGCAGGATTATTCTGTTTCTTTGATAATGCTCACACCCAAAAATAATAGCTGAGCCTTAATGATGACACCATCATATAATTTTTTTTCCATCACAATCTATGCATTCTGTACTCCAGTATGAACTTCCTGTAACAAAATACTGAGTGTTTTGTTGCTTATGCAAACTCAATTTAATCCCATTCAATTGCTTCTCTTATGTTGTTATTGGTTGTTTGACTGGCCCTACTGCCCGTTTTTAAAACAGCATCTTGACATTTCATCTTGACCAGTAATACAGTTCACTTAAAACTGGGAATGGTATGGTAAAATGAAAGCACACATACTGGACAGGCAGACGCTCAGATGAGGGGAATGATATAACTATTTACACACCAGTTGCCACTCACACTACAAAAGTAACATTCATTGAGCTCAAATATTCCTCTCCCAGTGTTCACAGTACTTTTATGTACATATATGGAATGTTTTTGACCAGATTTTACTTGTCACACTTTTGTTTGATTTAATGCATTTTGTAATAACTTTAACAACTTTTATATTTGATGATGAGTGTTGGTGCGATTGATCAATGTCTTGAAGTAACTCCTCCTCATGTCCCAAAACAGTACCACCCAGTTCTTCTCTGTACCTCCACTCACTCAGTCTGTTTTTTCTCCAGTTTTCACGTTTTCTATCTTCTCTCCCTCTCTTTTCTCCTCCTTGTGCCCTCTCCTTTCTTCCCTTTCCCCCACCTTCAGAGCCCTGCCGACAATTATACAGCAAACGGCGATGATGTGCATGACAAAGTAGATGGACATCCAGTAGTTGATGGTGTCAGAGGCCTTCAGCAGCACGAAGCCCATGCACATGTAGTCGTAGGCCCTCATCTTCAGGAACCAGTGAACCCAGTCGAAGATGTTCTGTCCTAAAGGACCCAGCTTAGCTCGGACAGAGGCCTCCATGGCAGACTCGGCTGCGATGCAGAGGGGGATGGTGAGGAAGGAGAGGTAGTAGCCGACATGTAGTCCATGCCAGTAGGCGCTGATGAACATGGTCCAGCCGGCCCTGAGAGTTACAGGCAAACAGCAGAGATGTTGCAGTCATACAGACACTCAGGGCATGAAATTAACACCCGCCAAATGTGGGTGAATTTTGCAATTGGCGGGTAACACTGTCAATCTACCTGCCACTTTGGCGGGTAGCCAATGAGAATTGAGTGATTCAGATGCGTAACTATCGGTAAGCAGGGTACGCGGTTGCTTACAGGCCTGGTCCAATCAGGGGCCTGCATCACTGGAAGACATTGATTGACAGCCGGGGCTCCCTATCGCGTAGCCACTGACCAAGCGGGAGGGAGAACGGGTCAAATTCATTTCCTTGTTTCTGTTATGAAGACGAGATGTGTGTGTGACTCGAACATCTCACATTTACCAACAAAACGTACAGCGAAAAACCGTGCAACACTTTTCAGACCGTCCTGCCAACATGTAGACATTGTAACATCAATGTACGCTGTAACGAATTTTCACTCTTAAGTCTCTGAAAGTTGCTGCTGTTTCATCTTGTCAGCTGTCTGCAGCGGGCGGGCCTGTTGCTCTGTTTCCCCCGCGACTGACGCGCACACACACACAAACACAATCACACATGGTGGATGCAGGAAAAAACGAGTAAGTTAAAGTCCAATATGAAACCGTATGAATGTGAGTCCCAGCCCAGGATAGGAAATTAACTAACAATGTAAAGATCAACAAGCCACTGACAGATATGTTCATATTTGATTCATTCAATAAATTATTATTTTGGGTCTTAAATCCACCAGCCGTTTTCATATTATACCAACATCATCATCCTGAGCCTTTTTGGTAAGGTTACTAGAAAATCTCAGCCCAGAGTAATTAATAGTAATAATTATTATTCTCCCCAAAACAAGTTTCCTTTTTATTAATTTTTTTATTTTTAAGAACTATACAAAAAAACTAATGTGTTATGGTTCACATTCACCAGTGTTTTGTTGTTGTTGTGGTGCACGTAGGCTACTCCTGAGTCCTGTTTTTCACCTTTATGAGGCAAAAAATAAATAAAAATGGCTGGTAAAAAGTCACTTTGGCAGGTGGATTTAAAAATCCACCTGGCTGGTGGTCAAAAAAGTTAACTTCATGCCCTGCAGACACTAACAGCCAATGTGAGCATTTCTGTCTTCTGTCAATTCAGGTAAAAAAAATAAGATGTTGGGGCACAATCAAGATAGATTATGTGCAAAAGGGGTAATAAAAAATGAATTATTTAAAGAGTGTGGTAGGACATGAAATGAGATTTAAAAGGATAAGTCTGGTGATATTCTGTATTTTTCTTATTAAAAAGACCAAAAACCAACAATGATTCTACTAAGTAAGTATTGTAAAAAAAAATCCAATAAAGGCATTTTAATGCCGAAACACACCACTTTCACAACATTTATGACTGAGTTTGGGGATTCATGCCTTTAAAATAAGCAGATACTGCCACACACATAAAGCTTTACCTGAGAGCGTAGGCTTTGAAGGGAGCATTGGGGTAGATGTAGTGATGCAGCCACCACTGCACTGTCATGTTCCAGTAACGCATGCCATGACGGACTTTCACACAGAAGTCAGTGTTGTAGCAGTCAATGTTCTGGATGGTTTTGAAGTCATATTTCTCTTCAGCTGTGGGATCAGGACTAGCCAAAAGGGAAACAATGAAAAAGACAAATTGGCTTAAATGCTAACTTTCAATAACACAAATATGAACTCCATTACAGACCAATATGTAAGTGAGCAAAGCAATTACATTTTTACAACATACACAAATGATGCATCCTCTTTCAATATACTTGCTGGTCCTGTGATCCTGTACCTGTAGTTGACGGTGGGTCCTCCTCCAGGTTTGGACAGCGCCTTTTCTGGATAGCAGCCCAGACCTGCACTGATACAACCAGCCTCAGCTCCACACCACGCTGCATAGAAACGCATCCGAAACACAAAGAACACTGCTATCATGTAGAATAACCTGGTGATAGAGAGGGAAAAGTACATTATTTATCACTATCTTACCAAACAACTGCAGAGATATTACTGCAAACCCTAAACCCTAAATTACTCCTTTCAGTTGCCTTCCTTTGACAAACCAGCAGCCAGACTCACACACTGTACACAATCAGTACACTGTAGTATAGGTTAACTGGTTCCCAGGACAATTTAGGAAATATTCTGGATTATTATTCACAACATTTAAGAAATATTTTCTTTACAAAAGCATGAACCATATGTAGCTTTTAGGCCCATATATGTATTCAGCATTCTTTTGGTTATTCCAGTCTGATACAATTAAATGAGATGAACGTTTTTCATTAGATAAAAGAATCTCCTAAAAGATGCCTATGCTTTCTTTTATATTAGTTGCTTAAATTTAATTCAGTCTATTCTTCTCTTAGCCTTACAATTATTGTATTGTATGTAGTTGCTCACATAATTGATTAGGGCTGGGGGAAAAAAAATCTAAAATCGTATGTATCGTGATTTATTTTATGTGACGATTTTTAAAATGGATTCTTTTCCCTAGAATACATTTTTTTTTTACCAATGATTGATGATTGATTGATGGCGACTAAATCATATCAGTTTCCAGCAAAACAGACATAAAAAAAAGTTATGTACTTTGTACTTATGTACAAATTAAATAAATGTCAGACTGACTGACATGTGATGTGCAATCATCTTAGAAAACAATTAGTTTTTAGAAACGCCTCATGATATATTGTCACTAGAAGTGTATTTTTAACTTTTGTTTTTGTTAAAGAAAGAAAAGAAAATCTCATTACTCAATACTATTGAATCACACACGAAAATTGCAATACAAATCGAATCGGCACCCATGTATCGTGAAAGAACCTAATCAGGACAAAAGCTTATCGTCCCAGCCCTATTAGTGATACACATTCATGAAATTATGCGATGATGATTGTATAATAAATCTACAACTCCTATAAGTGAACTATTATTGAAAGACATTATCAGTGCAGTGAGGCATTTTAACAATACCTAAAGAAAAAGTTTTCATCCAGGAACTCCTCTGTGCGAACGTAGGCCAGTGGGAAGACAGAGTTGACAGCCAGAAACAGAGCACCGTAGACAGGGACCAGCTTCAGGCGCTGCAGGCACGGCACCCAGCCAGGCAGGACCTGCGGCCTCGGCTGCCTCAGCCAGTCAACGTACGTTTGGAAGCGAAAGAACGGACCTTTACGGAGATGGACGGAGGAGATTAAGGAATAAAGGTGGTGTTGCGGAGACAGTGATAGACAAAAATGGACAATAATGATAATGCAAAACACACGGAAACAGCGGACGACAGTGTGGTTCAGAAGAAAAGAGGGTGGAGTTGGAAAGGAAAGGGGAGTGACAAAACAAAAAGAGAGTAGAGGTATATTAAAACCAGAAGTCATTCTAAATAATACTGAAAATGATATGGACTCACACAATATTGGACAAGTAGCGGAGAGTGAGACAAAGAGAGACAACTGTTAAAATTCATGCGAAAGCAACAATCATCAACAAGAAACACAAAATGTGCGAAAAAAAAACAGTTAAACTTCAGTAATGACACAACTTACTCCTACCAAGATTCTAAGAAGATTTGGAGAATTGCCAGTTTCTCAGACTTACCGGTCATTATACCGGCGTAACAGTAGCTATAGGACAGAATATCGTAGAGGGAGGGCTCCTGAGACAAACCACCAATGACAGGAGACTTGGCAAAAGAGCTCACGTCCTTTTTCTTCTCCGTGTGGAAGCTGTGCACCTCGTTTGCTAGACTCACCATCTGAGTTTGAAACAGAAAGGTACATCAAAAGTCAACAAAGATGCACAAATTGTTAAGACACCGTGTGTTGCTTCAATAGATCTGACAAGGTTTAGTACCTTGAGAGTGAGAAGTAGCTGGATGGCGTTGGCAAACGGTGTCGGTGGTGGCAGACCGAACCAAGTGACCAGACGAAAGAAGAGGAGGTAGAGAAAGGTCCAGGTGAGACTCAATGCTGGGGCATGCCTGGTAGACAGACACACGTGTTATGAGTGAGTTTACCATTGTTATGTCTGCACAGTATACGGTCCAGTTCATGTAGACTGTGCTGTCCCCTGAGCACTTATTGAGATGTCTTGTGTGCCATGTGTATCAGCATTTGCTGTACACTACAGCTGAAACGAGTAGTCAATTAATTAGAAATGTTCATTTATTTAATAAATGTTTCTATTTGTTTTCGCACAAAAAATACAAGTATTAGGATATGAGTATGTACACAAAGACATCCACGTGTAAACAAACACTTTTTCCTACATATACTCAGATATACATGAATTTAAAGTAAACAAAAGCTTATGCAAGACTTATCCTAAAATCCCAAAGCAAGATGAACAGATTCATGTTCAGTTTTATCGTCTTGGGCTCTGAGAAATTGTATGGGACATTTTTTCTATGTTTTTGACATTTCAGAGACTACTATGTAGATGTATTCATTTCTGCAGATTAATCAATAAGAAATAGTTGTAAATTACAGGCCAACAGTGTGTGTGTGTGTCAGTGAAAAATGATTGTTAAAACATGGAAGTTCATTTCTCACCTCCAGCTACTCTTTATAATAATCCATGTTCCAATCACCGTCACCAGAGAGTGAAGGGTGTGGATGTGACAGGTGGCGATGGTGATAGAGAGGCCCAGAAGAAGAGCTGCCCCCTGCTTCACAGGAGGACCTGAAGTGAAAGCAAAGTTATACAAATTAAGCCACCTGTAGCCATTTACCAAGGAGCTACATGGGGTGGGACACCGCATGAAGTGTTATAAATCTGCAAACGTCCACATATTGCTCTTCTCTCCAGCAATTATAAAAATAGACAAAGGTGAGTTACGTTGTGGGTAGTGTAGGCATTAGGTTTAGGAAGGAGAATAAGGAATAAGGCCTCATTCACACTGCCGGCGTCGGCCGTCAGACGGTGTGGCAAAAACGCAGGTCTTTCCATTCATTTTGAATGGGGGTAGTCCATTTAGGCTGCCGTGGTGGGGGCCGCAGGGGGGATCAGGAAAAAACGCAGTGGCAGCAGCAAAAAGTTGAGACAGAGTCAACTTTTGGAGAAACGCAAACCAACGTCACGCTGCGGTGGCCAATCATGTATCATGTGTCGGTTTTGAGGCTGTATGAAACATCACTGCGTCTGTCGCTGCCACAAGAAAGTTTTAAAACACTATGAAGGTAAAAACAAAAACGAAACACAAGCACTGAACTGCCCAGGAGTTTGTGTTACAGCTGAATGTTTGCCAAACAACAAAGTGCTTGTCTCTTTTTTTTCTCTCTTTCTCCATAAAGATGCATTCAAGTGCGCTCGGGAACGACGAGATCTATAAATGATCTGACAAAAAAACAGTAATTGTGAAATATAAAGTGTACTTGTGCTACATTGGGGGGTTAAAGAACAACACAGCACGTCACACAAATGGGCAGTTTAAGTGACTTTTTAAGTGAAAAAATAGCAAATCCTAGTTTTTGATAATTTCCTTTCCTTCCTTCAAATTTTAGTTTATTACTTTTAGAGGACAAATATAAAGAAATCTTATTTCACATAGTCAGTTATAGAGACCATGAGGTATAACCAACAGCATTGGCCAAAATAAAAATAAATAACGCATTTTACTAGTTTTGAAGTCTATATCCACGACCTTTCACTTCCGGGATTGCCCAGTGGCCACCAGAAATTCCGCTATATGTCCTTTTTTTCGACCAGATTTCCATTACCTTCCGCTTTCTTTGTGTTGGAATCCTAAACTCCGGTGGATTTATGAGGACTATGGTTACATGCTCCTCAGATCTCTGCAGGGTAAATCCAGACAGTTTTCTGTTGCACGACTAAAACAACTTTTGAACGTACACACGTTCCACCAAAACAAGTTCCTCCCAAGGCTATTTTCCAGCTGCACTGGGGCTCTGTGACGATTTTGATTGGTTTAAAGAAATGTCAATAAACCAGAGCACGTTTTTCTACCATCCCGGAATGCTGTGTAGACTAGCCAGACCCTCCTCCGCAGCTCCACAGCGTTGTGGAGGAAGGTCTGGCAAAGCAAGACTAGAGATGTTATGTTCCAAAATACTCACTGAGGTAACGAAAGAGGAATCCAACAGGGATGGAGGCAGCAAGAATTCCCAGGTACACCAGCTCATCCGGAGACATTGCTCTGCTGGCACAGAAAACACAAATAAGCTCCAAACTTGCTCATATAGAAAACTAAGCACATATGAAACATCATTAATAGACAATCCACAATTATGAGTGAACAACAATCTATTCCTTTACCCTGCAACAAATAATTTCTATTTTATTGAGACTGCATTACACAGATATGATTAATACTATAGTAGGTTTTGAGGATGTTGTTCGTGCTAGATCACATAATATTGAAAAGTAAAGGGAATACTTTTATCCAAAAGCAATCAAAAAGTGAGGGTTTGCATATTATTACTTTTTACATTACAAGGAAATGTTAACTATTAGTCTGTTATTTCTTCCATATCATGAATTTGCCCTGTTATTTCTCGTTTTTTGCAGCTACTTCCTAATTGATCTAAAAGAAGTTACTCTTAATATTCTTAAAATATAGCAATTTATTTTGTCTACCATTTATCTTGGCAATTTCCTTTTTAATTGTGAGAAGTTTGCCCAGAAGTTGATATGCTTTATTCAACTTAAGCAACAATTATCAAATCTTCAGGGTGTATTTCACAATATATCCTCCATGTAAAGCGAACATCCTGCCAAATATGGTAATTTCCGGTGAGTTACGCAAGCGCGGTTTGCGTTGCAGCACCTTGTACCTTTACTTTGAAAGGAGCTCGAAAAAAAAAAGGAGCAAGGAGAAAACTGGGGCAAAACTGCTTCATTGATCGTTTAACAGTACAAATACCCGAGGTTTAATTTACTCAGGACTCGGTTAAAAACGATGAGAGCTGACTACAATGGGTCTTCCATCACGTCCTTGACTTTAAAAGCTACTTCCAGGCGAGTTAACGTGGTAACGTTACACAAATAGTCTGAGAAAAGGAAAGTCATTTATAAATTGTGTTAGATTAAAACAAATTAAAGACCGCGCAGACTGGATGATGTGGAGGTTAAACCACTTTAAGTTAGTCCTTTCTGTATTTACTGGTATCAGCCTGAGCAAACGTTAGCACTGCGAGTCTAAATGCTAATTTTCTTTGTACCTTTCATAGTGACCGACAGTTATATTAGCACGCTTAAGTCGGTAAACTTGATTACTTACATGTATAAAAGGTGTTAAATAGCCACGGTTTAATATCTCTAGCAGACTGTGCACACCCAACCCATGGATGTATTAAGAGAACCGGAACCAGCACAAAACATTACTTCCTGGTTGAACACAACGCCACCTACTAGGACGATACCATTTTAACTGTAGGAGGGGTTGTAGACCATACCACTTGTATTTCAGGGATGACTATTCAATTTTATTGTCCCATGAAATCGCACGAGGTGTCTATGGGTACAAGTCCAGGGAAATGTAATCTATCAGCTCCTTCAAGTCATATGGCCAGTTAATCAAAGCCAAGGATCTTAAACTTCTACATAACTTGAAAATGAACCCCCTTTTTCAGTACAATACAACGTTGTCCCCGTTTTTATGTCCATGATTATGCTACAATATTAACCTGTACTAACAGTAGGCAAACATTCTGGGGAGGGAAAAAAACAAAAAACAATGCAGTTCTCTGGTCAGACCAAATATTTATTGAAAATTTTGCCAGAACAGGAAGTATCAGAACATCCCCTGGAGGATACACTTCTTAATCCTCCTCCTCGTCATCCGCTCCTCCAGCTCCACCCTGGCCCTTCTTGGCGTTCTTTCTCTTGACGCGGCCTGGGCGTCCACCACCGTATGGAGACCTCAGGGAGAAGTCAATGTGCTTCTGGCTGTCAAGGCGAACCACAAAGGAGGGGATGTTCACCACCTGCTTGCGCACACTGCAGAGAGACAAAAGAGATTCACTTTAGAAAAGGCATTTAAATAGTTAAGCCCCCTTCACGTTTTTGCTTTAAAATGTATTAATCTTTCATAGATGGGCTAGTGCCATCAATTTACTGCAGGCTTCATTGACGAGGAATTCTTGACACCACAGAAAATCTGAGTATATAAAGTTAAATCATCAGCCTGAGTATTTACTACATACATCACACAAGTTTAGAGTGAATACTACAATTGCCCGAGGTGCAATCCCCCATACCTTACCTGACAGCCACAACACCACAGTCCAAGCCCTCGGTGGCAGGATTGTCTCTGGGCAATGTCTACAAGGTATACGGTTTTGATACCGAATTGACCTTGCTGAAATTTTAAACTGATCTCAGCGGGGAGCATTACAAGTTGATGGTGCTCTAATGAAAGGAAGCATTGAGTTTCTGATGAGTCCCTCATAAGACTTGTGCCCCTGCATTATTTGTTCCCTAGGGGCCTTGGAGCTTACCGAATGTGCCTCTGGCGGATAAGAACACGGGCATGGTGGATACTCTTGGCAAGTCCAAGTTTGAAGACCTGCGTCTGCAGCCTCCTCTCCAAGAAGTCTTCAACCTTAAGACCCAGGATGTAATCCAGCTTCATCTTACCCTCGTCCAGTACACCGATCCTCACCAGACGCCTGAGCAAAGCATTACCTGGAAAGCCACACAGGAGCCATTTACAATCCCAAACACAGGCACATACGGCACACATGTGGCCATTTGGGTAAATTGACTATATTGGCCTCATTGACGAGGAATTCTTGACACCACAGAGCAGTCTGAAAATTGATAACGTAATCATCGGCCAATACACTGCTCTTATTTGAATTATTTTGCATACCTTCAAACAGACGCTTGGGGTCCTTCTCGTCAAGAGTGAGCAGCTCTCTGGCAGCTTTGCGAATCTTGGCCAGGGTGAACTTGACCCTCCACACCTCGCGCTTGTTCCTCAGACCATACTCGCCTGGAAAGATGGGACAGTACACAGTCAAGTTCAGTGCTGTCAAGTCCAAAAGAGGGCAACATAACTACACTGGTAATCATAAAATCACAGCATACCAATGAGTTTCAACTCCTGGTCGAGACGGGACTTCTCGAAGGGACGGCGGGGTGTGACATAGGTCTTGCGACAAACCCAACTCCTGGCAACGGGCATGGCGGCTTAGAAGTGCCTGTAAAATCAGGATATCAGACTTAGGTTAGTCAGTGTAAGTAAATAAATAAAACAGATGGGTAAATATTCACAACTTTACACACACACACACACACACACACACACACACACACACACACACACACACACACACACACACACACACACCTCTTATAAGCAGAAATACTCAAGCTAGTCCCATTCACTCTAAATAGTCTCAATTGGACAAGAGTCATGTTATACCCTTCAAATTGAAGCCAATTTTTACAAGAATTTAGTGCGTCCTGTTATAAAATATCCTCATCTGAACAACAAACTACGCTGTTGTAACCTTGTTTCAAACCATGTCAATTTAGTTTCAGTTCAATCTTCTTACTCAAAGTCACCAATTGCAATTTAACACACAATCACAGGAATAAGTTTTTAAGTAAATCATGTAAATAAGCGTTAAAAACGAGCTATTTTTCAAACATACGACTAGGCCGCAGCTGTACCGTACCACGTTGTTTGATGCGACAAGCTAGCGTTAGCTTAGACAAATTAGCTTTTCACTTAAACAATCCGTAACAAAATAATACGCTGGTTATTAAAAAGACACATACGCCCTCGGCCATAAAACCACGCTTCCTTTCCCTGTTAATCAACGTTTGTACAGTTTAAAGGTCAATACGCTGTGCATTTATGTGATGTTGTAGCATGTACTTTCAGTCCGTACCTGTCTCGCTCAGGCTTGCGCAGTAAAGAGGAAGTTAAAGGAAGTTCACGTTTATTTTATAGTGCGGACACACGCACTACATATCCCAACATGCCTCTCTACGCTGGAACGGAAGTGGGAATGTTGGTCTTGTCGCCCCCTGTTGGTCAAATAGAAAAAAACAGCCGAAAACACTCGTGTATAGCCTTTATATCTTTGGAAAACACTGACGGTACTAGATTCAAATGCATGTGTGTGTGCTCATCACTTGCCTGCAGATATATGTGTATTTTATTTTATTTACCAGATATGTGTGTCAGTGTGTGTATCATATGATTCATGTTGGCTATGTCAAAAGATGATAACAGACTTGCAGCTGTTAGTCTTTATGGTGGAATGTATCACTTTAGGGTACACAAGGAGTTAATTGACTTGCTTTGGATTCAGTGTTTTCTCATACACTAATGTATAGGCGGTTATTGTATAAGTGTGTAACAAGTGGTGAGAAATCTTACATGACAACATGTGTAAGAGTGAGGGTGGTAAGGTGGTAAACTTAGAGAGAAGGACACGAGTGACTATTTATATAACTCTGAAATGGGACCCTGAGCATGTGTTTCTGTCTGTCAGGCATGCAGCAAGTGAGCCTCTGTGTGTCCATCAGTTGATCATGCAGATCAACTGATGGACACACAGAGGCTCACTTGCTTTCTCTTTCATTGATCTATATTGTGTCTTTTACGGACAGGACATCGGTTGTTTTGTGGACTTTCTTTGCGTTTTCTTCTTTGACTTATCTGCAAGGTTAACTTGAGTCTTAACCTTCTTTCCCCTCACCCTCTTGGATCTTCTGTTTTCTCCTGTTGGGATTTTTTCCCCCAGCCTAATTGCCTGCTCTTCTGTGTGCATATCAACCCTTCCTTTTCCCCGGCTCTCTTTCTCCTTGTCCTCCCATCTTCCACCGTTCCCTGTCTCCTTGTGCGTGGTGTTTGGGCCATGCTCTCCTCACCCACTGTGATTCTCCAGCCTTATGGACTCCCTGTCTACCCACAGACAACTACATGCTACCCCAGCATAGTTCAGGTAAATGCTCCTTAATTTGCTCTCACATAAATGTTTGTCTTCACAAGCCTGCATCATCCAATCTCCATTCTGTTGAGTCTTTATAAGGTGACTCAATAATCAGGAGTAAGAAATAAGATATTATATTGTGTCATATGAATACAAATTGCATTAAAATCCATAGTTAAATGAGTTTAGGGCTAGAACCAACAACTATTTTCACTACTGATTAATCTGCTCATCTGCTGAACAATAAATTACCCTTTTTTTGACTAATTCTTTCAGCTCTAAATGTGTAATCAACCATCAAGACAACATATTCAGTGAGGACAAAATCATTTAATTCACCAGAAGAAACCAAAGGGCCCTTATTTCCCTGAATTAATTAGTCACATCTTTCATTTATTTTAGTTTAGTGTTGTAATAGTGACTAAATGTGTCACGCACAGAAGAGATTAGAGGAATGAAAAATAAAAGAGGCCTGATGGGAGGTGGGGGAAGAACACTGATTGTGAAAGATCTTATTAATTTAATGGTAAGGACACATTAGAGGTTATCTTTAGTCTACTGGTCTCAGTGATGCCAACAGTGTGTGTGTGTGTGTGTGTGTGTGTGTGTGTGTGTGTGTGTGTGTGTCTAAATGTCCCTGACATACCATTAATGCCACAATGCATCTGGTATCTCTCTACCTTGTCTCTGTGGTTCACACACCAGCTGTATTTTTAGCCCGCCTATCCTGAGCAGATAATCACAGGAGGAGATTCTGTCACCTTTCTGGTTTTCTGTACTCAACTCTACTTATAATAGGTATGAAACCTGTCTGTTTAGCTGTTCAAGCATAATATTCACATCTATTTCTTTATTTAAGAAAATATAGAAGGGTACTAACTAAGTGTAAAGAGACGTTGTTTGGAGGTGACTGGAACCAAAAATAGAGTTTCAAGGCCTGAAGAATGAGATACTTTTCCAAAACAACCTAAACTTTGTACTACTATAAAATGTTACATTTTATAGTTTATATACATTTTGGACTGAGAACAATTTTAGCAGTTTTCTGCAGAAATGTCTGCATGATTGAAGCCTCTGTTTGAAGTGTAGGTTTTGAAATCCGGTCAGGGACTTTTGTCACTCACCCATTTTACCTTATCTTCATTATCAACTATCTGATAAAAGCCAAACCTGTTTTAGAGTGTTATTAAAGGAATTAAGCAGGATGTCGAAAATGAATGGGTGGGAAAAGGATATTTAGTTTAATTTAATAATCTACGTGTTACAACCATTTGTAACTTGGCCAGCACTAAAAGGCCACATCTGCAGTTTAGTGTCGTCTGCGTGTAAATCCTGTGGCAGCTGTCCCAGCAGGCACCTGGCTCAGCGCCGTTGAACTCTGACCACCAACTGACAGCTGAGGAGGGAGACGAGAGAAAGAAGGAACAAATGTCAAAAAAAGGAGGCAAGGGGGGGGACAGTGTCTGTACGCCTGCTGACACTGTGATACTGAATCAGGCACAGTGGCTGGGGGTTACAGTCTGAGGGAATACAAAGACTGGTAGTGATATCTAACAGATTGTGTTATCTTCCCGCATCTGTCACTTTTATTTCTGGGAGGACGGTCGAGGCAGTCAGACACTGTTTGTTTCTTGAGATAAATGGGACACAATACAGACATGAGTTAGCGTTTGGACACATGTTCCAGCATGATACTGCTAACACTGGAGAATCCTTCATTATTCTGTACTTTTCAGAATTAGAAATGACAACAACAAATGTAATAGCAGGGTATGTTGGATTTTTAAAAATTGATTTACACTTCCAGTATGTTTTGCCAAATGCTTTTCATCCACACTCAAGAGGTGGCAATGTCAGTCCACCACTTTGGTCCAGAATTAAAGATCTCAACACGTATTAGATGGATTGTTGTGAAATTGTTTACAGACATTCATGTTCTCCAGACTCTGAATGGGAATGTCGCCACAGCCACCAGACACCAGACACCACAACTACAGTATACTGAGAAATATAGACAGTTTTCCCTGGCAGTGATAGGCTTAATTGTGTGAACTTGTTTTGTAAGGGCTTTAATGTATTGTTCATTAATATATAAAAGTTCCGCACTGTAGCTTTAAATATTAAAATATTATTTGTTGAACTATATAGCCCTTTGTTAAAAAAAAATACAAATTTTATGTCACGGACCCCCTCGCAGAGTGCCACCGACCCCAGTTTGAGAATCACTGCTCCAGAGGATGAAGCATACTGACTTTAGTGATCAACTGACTTTTCCTTTAGTGCCACCATCAGGTTAAAATTTTATTCTCAATACTTGATTAAGCGGAAGTACGTAGGGAGGGGGAGCCAGGCTATTGATTTGTGACCAAACACCTGAAAAACTAACAACATTCCCATCTGCCTCAGATGTAGCCTACTTTGTGTTTAGTGCTAATAAGTAAATGTTATAATGCTAACACGCTAAACTCAAATGGTTAACATGGTAAACATTATACCTGCTAAACATCAGCATTTTACCATTACCATTCGTTAGCCCAAAGCACTGCTGTGCCTGACAGTGACTCACAGTCATGGCTCAAAGTATTGTTTACACTGAGAGACCCATAGGCCTACTCTGATTTAATAAATTGACCGAGTGAGGAACAGAAAAGTTCGGTAGAATCGGTTCCGTCCAACCTTTGTGTGATGGCAAAAGCTTACCGTTGTCATGTACTTAAATGCTGCCAGCTATAGCGACTTAAGTGTGCAGTTTGAAAACTTGGCTCAAGTATTTGACCCATGTTCAACCATTTGTTCTTTATCGTACTATCTGCATCTTCATATCTCAAATTCTTCACACTTCTTGATAGAGAGATATATGAGAGTTTATGAAATGATAGTGGAGAGAGTTTTTGATTATAATAAATCCTTCTAAATCCTAAAGCTGGCTGACAAACCTGTGGCATTTTGCATGTAAGGCAACACGTGGATATAAGTTCTGTTAGGATACAGAGACGCAAGAACTTCTATAATCCTTTAATTAAGTGAAAATATTAATACTGGAGTAAAGAAATGCCCGATTGAAGGAATAGTTTGACCTATTGGGAAATGTATTGACAAGATAAAAAAATAGATCAATTCCACTTTCATGTGGTATATGCTAGATCGCACCTATTGGATGTGTTGACGTCAACATGGGCATATTGCGCAGGTGTCAACGCGATTCAACAGACGGTTATTTGAAACCTGTTACAACACGACACTGGTACAGTCCGTCATTGCAGCCGGGGTTCTTAGTTGCTGTACTTCCCATATCTTTAAAGTATGATGTGATAATACCTTTACTGCCACCAAAGCAGTGTTTATAATTATTAAATATTTGAGCATGAAATCAGAAATATTATTGTTAAAAGAGAAGAAGAGCTGTTTTCCAGCAGAGTAGTAGTAGGTGTAATGGGGATATATTTTATTTAAAAAACGTTGTTGAAAAAGTAACGAAACCATGTTGACCTCTCAAACGTTGTATTTTTAGAGTCAACCTTTAGCATGATATACTGACTTGCAACTGTAGGAGCATTTACATTCATACATACTTCATCTTTATCTGCTGTGTGTGTGTGTGTGTGTGTGTGTGTGTGTGTGTGTGTGTGTGTGTGTGTGTGTGTGCGCATGTGTGCGTGTGTGTGTGTGTGTGTGTGCTCTTGAGGGTTTAAATTGAAGACAGTGTGGGTGGGGGGATGAGGTGATTGACAGTTACAGATGACCACAGCTGCATGGTGTGGCCTCCTGGTCCCTTTTGCTCAGGCGATCCTATGATGTGATTGGTGGATGAGTGGAACTTATGGTGTGGTAGGCGGGTGGCCAACTGGCATTAAAACATGCAGCAGTTGTTAGACAATGCATCAGAAATCGAGGAATGCAGTAAAGGGGTAAGACAATGCTTTTAGTTTCTAAATTTGATCATTTATTTGTATCAAGACTGTATAGGGCTGGTATAGCATGGTTGTTCCCTTCTGTTTCTGTGATCTGTGCCTAACTGTTTCTGACTTAAAGGAGTTAACAGTTTTACAGTGTTATCTGACTGAAATGAGGATTTAGATGTGTCTAAGTCATGGTTCCAGTCAGTCAAAACTAAACAGAAAAAAACACTTATTTTCATCATTCATTGATCTATCTATTCTTTATTTCATGAACTGATTGATCATTTATTCTTTAATATGTCAGAATATACTGCAAAACCCCTGTCACAATTTCCCTGGTTCTTTTTTTCTGACAGTCAAAAGTAAATTTGACTATGATGTAAACCAGAGAAATGCAGGAAATCTTCAAATTTGAGAAACTGGAACCATGGCAGTTTTGCTTGACAAATGACAGAGGGTTAATTATTTATCAAAATTGTTGCCAAATAATTTTAATTAATTGATGAATCAACTAATTGTTTTAGCTCTAGCTGTAAACATAGCAACACCACAGTGCAGAAATGTTACTAAAAGTTCTGCATTCACAGTTTTCAGAATAATTTGTTGCTTTATATCTATTGATACATTATTTTGTTCATTGCTTTAATGTTGCAGTTAGTAAAGTTTGGGCTAACATGAATTACTTTATATTCTGCTGGGTAGCTGAATTGCCTTCCAGGGATCAGTAAAGATAGATACGTACAGTAAAGATTTATCTGGTGACAACATTTTAATTACTGTTCTGAATCTGCAAATTAACCAGTAACTAAAGTTATCAAGTAAATGTAGTGGGGTAAAAAGTAGAATATTTGCCTCCAAAGTGTAGTGTAGTAGAAAGTAGCAGAAAATCAAAGTAGTACCTGAAAAATGTACTTAAGTACAGAGTAAATGTACTTAGTTTCCACCACTGACAGGGAAGAGATCCTTTTCATTTTAGTATTTGAACAAGCAATTACAAACATTTTGGCTTACACAAGCATCTAGAAATTTACAAGCTGGGATTATACATGTTCATTCTGTCATTCTCATACTTTGTAATGACTTGTTTATGCATCATAAACATTCACAAATCACAACAATTCATTATTGTGAAAGCAGAAGAATGGTAACATCTGGTGCTTAGTTTGTTTATGCCTCTGACATCTGATATCTTGTGTGGTATCAAAGGCTGATTTCTTTGCTCCCTCTCTGTCTTCCTGCAGGGAGGCGCCTCTCAGGAGGCCGGCCCCGGCAGCAGCGACCCCACCCTGCCTCAGGTCTACGCCCCTCCTCCCTCCTATCCCCCGCCTGGTCAAGGTCCGCCAACATCTGTAGGCAGACTGCCACCTCTTGATTTTACCAGTGCACACCCCAGCTCAGAGTACCCCGAACATCCCCAACTCAGAGTCTATCAGGGTCCTCAGCTCGACGGGGCAGAGGCTCTGACATCCAGTAACACGGTAAGAACAGTTTGTTTTTCAGTTCACGACAAGAAAAGAATGTCCCAATAAAATCTGATCTTCACTAAGTTAATGCGACAAGAAGCCCTGCTGCTTCAGGTAGTACATCCATATGTCCTCTCAGGGGAACATGGCCAGATTGAGTTTCCTTCTATATTTAGAGCCCCGCTTCCACTGTTGTGTCCATGTAAGGGAAGGCCACTCTCACCCAAAGTGTGTGTGTGTGTGTGTGTGTGTGTGTGGGGGGGGCAGCTGAGTGGGGATTTGTTGATGAAAATAAATCCCCACTATTCCGCTTCCCCTGTGTCTTATTTAGCAGGCTATAAAACAGATCACCTTTCAAGATTATGGCTGTGACATTTTGTGATGGTATTGATTGAGTTTACGGTTAAGTGTGTTGAAGGATTTACTGTTTTAACATTGGAGTGACTTTTTATTTAAATGGAAAATGGTATTGTAACATAAAATATATGTATGTATGTTAATATAAGAATGATGTTTTTTTGTAAATTCAACACAGTTTGTCACACTACAAAAAAAAGGCCACTTTTATATGTAATTCTTATTTTCTTAAATAAGTGAAAACATCTGCCAGTGCAGTAAGATTATTTCAGACTGTTTCCAATAAATAAATAAAAAACTAAATATTTACTAAAAGCATTTTCCTTGATTATGGTGCAGCGACCTGCATTATCCTTTCTTATTAACCGTGCTAGCGGCAAGGCACTAGGTATGGTAATGTTGGTCTGTTGTTTGGTTCACACATAAATATCTCAACAAACGTCCCTGGAATGCAATGGTATTTTGAAACATTCATGGTCTCCAGGTGAGGTTCACAATTATGGTTTTGAATGAATTATCTTTGCCACTGATATTCAAGGTCCCAAAAATCCTAATGACCTTGGTGATCCTGTGACTTTTCCACTAGCGCCATCATCAGGTCAAAACTTCAGTTCATTCAACACTTCAACACCAAATAGCCGCAAAACTCATGAAGATGATGAACATTTCCATGAGCCTCAGCTGTACGTTGTGTTTAGTGCTAATTAGCAAATGTTAGCATGCTATCAGGATAAACCAAGATTTAGCATGTTAACATGCTAACGTGGTGAACATGGTAAACATGATACTGTAGCATTGGAAGCAGGTTGAAATATTCTGTTGGCATGAAGACAATAAGGTTTTTAGGGATCCATTTAGACAGAAATTAGTATTGCTTATATGACATACACTAATCAATTTTCCTTCAGGCATGAACACATCCACAATGATATGGTTAGAAGTTTTTTAGTCTGGTCTGTGTGGCAGGTCAGCTTTGTCCTGCTGCAGCACCTCTCTCTTCCTCCTCTCATAAATGGTGTTTTGTGGCCCCATCTATATATTTTATTACTAGAGCCCCTGACATACTCGGGTCCGTGCTGATTTTCGGGGGAAAGTTGAGACGTCGCCATGGAGGGAGGGGGTCAAAGGGGGAGGCTGACCAGATGACCCCCTTTCCCCCTCTGAAATATCGCTCAGGTCCAGAAACATAATTCTGCATCGTGACATGACACCACCACTCAACTCAAACCTCTCCCCCTGTCTCCCCTCCACTGTAGCCTGTCTGGTGTATGTATGTGTGTGTGTGTGTGTGTGTGTGTGTGTGTGTGTGTGTGTGTGTGTGTGTGTGTGTGTAAGCCACTGTAGTGTAATCCAATGGCCTGTGTGTGTTTATGTGTGTAAAACGCTCCCGTGTGTGAATGTGTCTCTGTCCTTTCTATCCCCAACTTATTAATTATGCCACTTGACAATTGACCTTTAACCCTTGGCAGAAAAGCAGCACCGTGACCCCAGACTGACCCTTGTGGAACGTACAGTTTTGAGCTCTTTGCCTCCCCTCCCCCGCCCACCCATCACCCTCTTCCTTTTCAAGCTTTTTGCGCACCTTCTTTGCCTTGTTTACTTTGGTTTCATTTTATTCTTTACTGCTGCACTGAGGCCTTTTCCACTATCAGCCTCTTGGTATTAGAATGCTAATATACTCAAGTCTTCACTTCTGCATTAGGTTAAGGACTGCCATTTTTTTCATATCAATAATTTTTTGCTTTTTAATGTATATTTTTCCGCTCCTTCTTCATCACTGCTGAAGCTTACTGTGTTTACATTTATTTTTCTCGCAGACATTTTACTGCAGTTTTCTTGTTTGGACTCATTCATTTGTGTTAAAAACATATTTAACTTTTTTTGCAATGGTTGATGATGCTGGTTGACCAACACATACACGTGCACACACTAGCATCGTGGTGCATTGTGGGATAATGAATGTTTTGGTTTTGGCACATTAGTACTTGAAGTTTTCTGCATGGGGCAATCGTATTTTGTTTAATATTACCATAGTTTTGTATATTACAGATTACTACAACTGCAGATAATTTTAGGACTAAGTTTAAGTCTTTCTTGCTTTTCAGGGGAGCTTAAACTGTATTTACTCTATTTACCATAGCCTGAGTGAGCATAAGTAGTTTTAGTGTAAGATATATCATCTTCGTTGTTATTGTACAGTGTTTTAGTCTTCATACTGTCCTAAAGGCATGTAGCGCCTCACTAAAATGGAGCCCTTTGGTGCCTCCTCACATTTGCCTGAGAGGGATCACTGGTTGCTGAATGCTCTTTGAACTTTGGTTTGAATCACTTCATGAAAATGATCTTTGCCTAATGCCCTTGTGATGCTTACGCAACTGGATATATTCTTTACAGAACAGAATTCTCTGAAAGATGTTGCAGAATTGGTTCTCTGAATTGACTTTATGATTTGTTTCCCTTTCTTTCTTTGCTTTTCTACTGATGCCCTCTTCCCGTTTTTTCCTCTCACCTACTCTCATCTCATTTATACTCTTTCTTTTTCCATCTTTTGTTTTCCATCTTTCTGTTTTTGTTTGTTCTTCCACGTCCTCTTCCTTCCCGTCCATTCTTCTTCTATCCACGTGCTTGCTTCTTCTCCTCCTCCTTCTCCTATTTTCATACTTTCTCACTGTCAGGAGGATGGCTTGGCCCCTGTGACCTCTGACCCCCAGTCTCTGAGCATGTCCGTGTCATCAGCGGGCGGAGCAGGAAGTGGAAGTGATGAGGAGGGGTCAGGTAAGGCCCAACCGAAACGCCTTCACGTCTCCAACATCCCTTTCCGCTTCAGAGACCCGGACCTTCGCCAGATGTTTGGGGTATGAATTTCTCAATATCACACAGAATTACAGTGCATTTGTACAGTTGTTGTCCATATTAATAAATGTAATGATCGTCATCTTATTTTTTTATATTTACTTACTTATTCTGACATTTTCAGCAATTTGGGAAGATCCTTGATGTAGAAATTATCTTCAATGAGAGGGGGTCCAAGGTGAGCATTACAGAAATATAATAAGTTCTAAAACTGAATTTTTCAAATTTGATCAAAAACAGAATATAAACACACAATATGACTGTGTGAACTTGCAGGGCTTTGGGTTCGTCACCTTCGAGAGTGCGGGTGAGGCTGACCGAGCAAGAGAAAAGCTGAATGGGACAATTGTGGAGGGGAGAAAGATTGAGGTGAGGTAGAATTTCCCAAAACTTGTAGGTTTCCACATTAATATTCTGCATATTTATCTTTTATCATCACATGTTCTGTGTCTCCACAGGTTAATAACGCCACTGCAAGAGTAGTTACCAAGAAGCCACAGACGCCTCTTGTGAATAGTGAAATCTCAAGTAAGACATTCGTTTTTGCTCATTTTACTTTGTGTGCTGAGGGATTCTGGGAGATTTCTGTGAAACTTATTCTCATTTTTTTCTATGTAGCTTCTGGATGGAAGATCAACCCCGTCATGGGGGCAATGTACGCACCTGAACTATATACAGGTAAGTTCCTCCCTGTAACACCAAGCTGTTTTTGTTATAAGATAACAAGCATTGTACTATTCACTTTTTCTACTATTTGTTTCTTTCTTTAGTTGCCAGTTTCCCGTATCCCGTAGCAACTCCCACATTGGCCTACCGGGGCTCAGCGCTGCGAGGTCGAGGCCGAGCCGTCTACAACACAATTCGCTCTGCTGCAGCCACGCCTACTGCTGTACCCACCTACCCTGGGTTAGACACTCCCTTCGATCCAATACCCATACCGCCATTCTATTCAGTGTGCCAGAAAGAGATTTAGTATGTCCCAATACACAGTATTTCAAATGCAGTATGCCAAAAATATCAGGATCTCCTACTGCATCCGGTCAAATTTTGTAGTATGCAAGTCAGCATTCTTTATATGAGCAAACGGGTCAAAGTTCAAGTTATGAAGAAGTATTGTGTCCCAATTGTATGCCTACTGCATTCAACAGTACGTACTTTGTGAGGGCAGCTGTAGTACATACTAAAAAAGAAAAGTATGCGATTTGGAACTCAGCCTCTGTGTCTAAGTACCAGTACCTGGTCTACATTCACTTTATTCACTGCTTTAACATTTTATTATTGTTTTCACTAACATTTCTCAGGGTGGTATATCAGGATGGACTGTATGGAGCAGAAGTCTATGTAAGTAGCTGCACACGTCTCCTCCATGAAGTCAGTTAAAGTGGTGTAGCTATATTCATGTTATTTCATTTGTTTCTGTGCAGGGTGGCTATCCTGCAGCTTATAGAGTGGCTCAATCAGTATCTGCTGCCACAGCAACCTACAGTGATGGGTAGGCAGATCAACACCCCACACAGTCCCCACATGTGTTTCTCATAGCAAGATTACAAATCAGCTTTTACTGCTGCTCTGACAAATTCAAAGGATGGGGAAGTCTTTTCTATATTTTAGGGTTTTTTCTCTAGATCTACATCGATTGAGCCATTATACAAAAGAGTGCCTGACAAATAAATTTTTCAACTGCATTGGATTTTTTGAAATCTGTGTATCTGCCTCATTTGCAACATTTACAAACACATCTTTATCATGAGTGCATACAATATACTTTATGGATCCCTAAAACCATCAAAGGCAGTTACATTCTATCAGATGAGTCAAAATATAACTGAATACATCAATAAATAATACAGTTAGTTGAATAGGCTAATTAAAATGAAGTATAAAAAGACATATTAAGCTTTATACTTATCCCCCAATCAGTTGGTAAAAATAATGTTCCCTTAATCAGTAGAGTAACTTCAGTGAGGTCATGTCCTTGGTTTTGTGTCTGGGAATTTGTTTTAACGACTAGTTAACTACACATGACAGTTTTTATTAAGGCTAATTCAGATTTTCATTTAAACTAAATGTCTTTCACTTTGGCCTTTTTTACATAAAAATGAATCAAATAGGGGAAAAGGCCGTTCGAAAGGGAGAATTTACAAAAGATTATTATTAAGCAGCTGAATTAATAAATAAAAAAGGTTAACAAGCCTTTCTAAAATCCTGGCTACTGCTGATGACATTTACATTTGCTTCTGATGTTTTTGAACAGATACGGACGCATTTACACCACAGCTGCTGATCCCTATCACCACTCAGTTGGACCAACAGCGACATATGGAGTTGGTACAATGGTGAGTTGAGTCAAAACATACACACAGCCTCTGTTGCAAGCTATCTTGTTACATCCGTGGTTAACGGCAGACCCTGGTCACACCTGGCACACTGCTTCTGTCAACAGGCCAGTTTGTACAGAGGAGGATATAACCGCTTCACCCCGTACTGAGCCACCCACTAGTGGGAAGACGTCTCTTTTGAACTCTGGGATTGGCTGATCCACGGACACTGCACGATAGATTGTGAGATCCTTGGAAATGTGGAAATGGTTTTACTTCCTGCCTCCATCACAACCTCTCCTCGAGAGACTAAACAGACTGAAGTTGTAAATAGTGTAGGACCCATTTACTGTCCATTCTACTGACGAATAGCACCTGGAAGAGGATGTTATGTAATATATAGACTTAAAACCTTTAAAAGATTATTGCTTTCTGAATTTAAAGAGTAGTGATCTTGGCTAACACTACAGAAGTGGGTGAAAAATACTGTGAGAATGAATTTTGTGAATAATATCTGCAAGATTCACGGGTCAAACTGTACAAAACAAAGTTTGTTTAATGACTTATTTTTAATGACTAATTATTTACTAAATCTGTGTGTGTGTGTGTGTGTGTGTGTGTGTGTGTGTGTGTGTGTGTGTGTGTGAGTATATGAGTGAGGTTATGCATCATCACTGTTTAGTTATCCAGTCAACCGAGACAGCTGTGACACTGGTATCATTATTACGAACAACGGAATTAATGTTGGTCTGGATGTAGTTGGAATTTTATTTGTTTTTGTGCCTTTCTAACAATCTACCTCTCATACATTTTTAGCTTTTAATACAGCTGTCATAATTAATCCTGTATCATTTTCTTTGTGATCTTTGATTCTGCAGAGCTTTTTTTTTTTTTTTTTCTTTTCACTTTTCTGTCCATAAATGCTCATTTAACATATTTTCTGTTTCTGGGGCTCTGTACCTCACTTTTCTGAGATGCTTTAAACCCTGTTTTACGTTCACACAGTTATACACATGCACAACTAGGAATTGCAGTAAGAAGCAGTCTTTTGCTGTTGGCTTTGCTGCACAACCTGAGGTTGAAAGGCAGTAGAATATAAATGTTTCAGGCTGCATCTCTCATCTTTATGCTGCAGATATAACTGCTCACTGTGTAAGAGTTCACATATCCTATTCTGTTCTATTCAAACTTGTCTAATGTTGCCTTATTCCACTCTTTACTGTCATCCTTTCCTGTCTTTTCTCTCCTTCCTCACTGTTGAATGACTTCTCGACTTGTATTGATCATTTCTTCTCAGCCTACTCTTTGTTTCTGTTGCACTCTTTCCTGCTGTGTTTGATGTTTACCTCTAAATAAAACTGGTTTCTCTCTTTTCCTCTTCTGTCCTTTATTGATTCATAACATTTTCCCATGCTTTTTTTTTTTTTTTTTTAACTTACTGTGTCTTTGTTTTTTTTGTTTCTATGCTGCTCTGATGCCAAATAAGACTTTTAATTGATTTGAATTTAATGTAAAAGTAACTCGACTGACTTCATCCCATCACATCATGTGTCTAGATCATTTCCATCAGGATTTATACAGAAACCCAAGCAGCCTCTTTCCTTCTATTTCTTGCTTGTATTTAACTTGTTTTGCTCTTGTACTTCTTTTCTAATTTTAGTGCTTACTACATACTTTCTGATCTACATTTTTTTAGGTTTCATTAGAAGATGCAGTTGTACCAGTATAACACTTGATATAGAATTTAATCTTTCTGCTTTTTAACTTCCGTCTTTTCTCCCTGAGTGATTGTTACCTTTGCTTCTGACTTTCTGTCTTTTTGCATGATGCATAATTCTTCTCTTCTCATTTTCTCTCTCCTGCTCCTGTATACTGTGTAGATCTAGCTTTCTTGTCATTAATTTGGCTGTTTGTTCTTTGCCTGTTAGTGCTTAGTTCTCTGTTCATTCTGAGCTAGTTTTGCAGCTCTACTTTTGCTGCTTTCTCTTTCATCAGTAGCTCTAGTTCTGTTGTTCTTTATGGTTTATTTTTCATCTTGCTTTGAAATGATTACTCTAACTGGACAGCCAGGTCTATTAGGCAATGCCCAGACTATTTTTTAACAAATTTGCAAACGAGATGAATTATAAAGCTGTAAACTCTCTACATATATAGCTTTTTAATGCACATTTAATAATACAATTGTTAACAAACACACGTCCTGGTCTTTTGCAGAACTTTTGACCAAAGTCTTATTAGATTTAATGTGAAAATACCTTTTATAACTTTTATTACTGTATATGGGGCTTAATGAAGACAATCTAGAAGTACATCAAGTAAAAACACTTTATTGTATTTTGAGGCATGTAAAACCAGACTTTCATTAGAGATTTATGCAGGAATGTAGTTCTTTCCTTTGACTTTCTGTATACAACTTTCAACCTTCAAACTATTTTTCCTGCTGTTCTTCTTTCCTGTTTAATTTTCCATTTATTAAACTTAACTGCATGAGCTCAATCTTTTGCTGTTCTTTCCTCTTTTTTTAACCACTCACATGTAGTTTTATATATACATTTCTTTGATTACTGCTGTATTTTCTATCATTTTCCCTGTAACATGTTTTTCAACCTATCATGAAACTAACTCCTCTTTTCTTTTCCAACTACTCCATTCCCTTTGACGTCATTTATACCTCAAACGTGTTGGACGATATAAACATGGCAAACATTGCTGTATAAAGGAAAACATGGAAGTGTATACCTTCATTGTATCAAGTAACCACTCCAGTCTCTCACTCGACATTTATTCCACAATAAACTGTTCATACAAAACTTTTCTCCTCAGTTCTTTTTTTTTTTACTTGCACTTGGTTTTATCCATTTATCTAAATCTATGACTCAATTCTGCCAGTATGCATTAAACAATTTAAAACCGATAACACTGGATGTTCTTTATACTTGAAGTTTATTAATTTGTTCAAAAACAAATATACACAATATTTACAAAATGGCAGTTTATCATGTCAGATCTGTAGATAGAAGGAGGCATTGCAGATTAAACTTCAGCTTCAGTTGTTGGTGAGCTGCAACATAAACTATTAAAGCATTGCAGACGCAATACAATACTTACTAGTGAGAGTGACTAATTGCAAACGGGAAACGATCACAAACATACTCAACAGAAAAGGAAAAGATAAGAATGAGGAGAGAACAAATACTGGTTAGAGATTTGGGGGAGAGAGCAGGAGAGCAGAGCATGCAAGGAGAGGAAATAAGAGAAAGTGAGAGGAAAGACAGAGAAAATACTAATTCAAAGTAAATGGCAGGAAATGAACACAGCAGAGGTGAGGGACATGGGGAGTTCTTCCAGTAAACGTCAAGGTAGGAGTTACAAAGACTAATGGGAGGTATACAGTAACATGGGAGCAAAAACTACTGAAAACATGACTCGGCATCAGAGAGGAGGAACAAAACATCCAAAATGAGAATGTGTATTGTTAGTTGTCGGGGGTGAATTTTTTTGACTAAAAAACCAAAAAGTACACATCCTGGGCTGTTAATGCTGAAAACCTGAGACATCAGATTTACACACTTTAATCATGTGTTAAAAAAAAAAAAAAAAAAAAAAAAAAAACATTTACACCAACCAAAGGCAACAAACAACCATCAGTCACATTAGAAGCCAAAAGGTAATTTCTTAGCATGGGAGCACACACCAGCACTTATCAAATGAGAAACTTTGCCTGAAGAAGACTGTATACTAAGGAAAATTAAAAAATATATATATTACTAACTGTAGGTGAATTTTGAGGATAACATGTTCTGTATGTCCAGACACATTGTTTTAGATGAGCGATTAAACTCTTAAAACTAGGCTCTATACTAAAACTCTGTAACTGACTCAAGCATGTCTGTCCACCAAGCTAACTATTCCCAACTATTAAAATTGCGAATTTTTTTACTAATGGACGACAAATTTTACCAGCAAACTTTAGGTGAATATTTAAAAAAAAAAAAAAAAAAAAAAAATATTGTATAAATGCATCTGGACAAACAGAAAACAGCAGTACATGGTGACTTCGTCAATCTTCAAACTTTTTTTTTTTTTTAAATTAAACAGCACATGTTGCACAGAAAAACATTTGGTTAGCAGCAAATCATATTAGCAGCAACATTTTCCATATTTCATTATGTGAGGCTCCCATGTGTTTCATCAGCTGTGAGGCGTCAACTCGAGTGGGCCAAACCAAGACTCTGATTGCTCACAATTCACTCTCTCCGGCTGGCGTCTGTAAGTGGTTCGCCCACTTATCATCACTCCATGCGCTCCTGCAATGCAGCAGTGCTACAAGCTGAAGAATGAGACGTCTGGTGGTGTGTGAGAGAAAATGTTTAGGGATTGAGGAGGGGTGTGGGGGGGTGTAGCAAAGAGGACAGGGGATCAGGTAAATGAAGGGGAAAGAAGAAAACATGTTGAGATCATTGTCATCACAAAATGTTTGCTGAATTAAAATTGTCAACAATGAACAGTTTGACAAACATAGATCCAGGTTCACAAGAGCATTTGGTCAATCTAATGGAAATTTGTCCCTTTGTGGAAGGCGTTAACATTACACGTTTGGCTAGATCGGCTTTGCATGGGACAATCTGCTAACACTAAACTGCCACAAAACAGTCAAGCGACACAGATGTGGCAATGTGATTTTTGACTGAAGAAGGGACCATTTTAATATTCGTCATAACTGAAAATTGAGCATATCTTACCACAAGCTGGTTTAAGAGCCTTTGCCAATGTTTTCAGGCTGTACTGAGAGAAACTAGCAATCAAACTCCACCACTACATCCACTCTAATGAAGACATAGCACACAACCCAATCCATAATTGTTCATATTTAAGTTTACATATTCACATAAATGGTCCAAGTTTCAAACCCCCCCCAAAACAATAAAATAAAAATAAAAAATAAAAATCACACTTACCCTGTGTGTAAACAATAAAACCTACACTATGCACTAATTGAAAAGAAATCCCGGCAATATCATACAATATTTACAAAAATATACTCTGTAGACAAACACATGTAGATTGTACAGTCAGCCTGCATCCACTCATCTTCTGGTCAGTTACACTTAAATACCTCGGGCTTAATATTTCTACAATGGTAATTAATACTGCTCAAATAAAAAACTCAAATTATGAAGAACAATGTCGACCTGTGTTTTCAATTTTAGCATTCTATAAAAGGACCCAAATTATAGGATATGGTGGAAAGCAGTACCAAATTAAGTCAGTGTGAGAGGTTGTGTTGGTTAAGGGGTACGTTTCCTGACATTTTCGAGCTTTCTAATGACTTCAATTTTAAGTATTGTTATACATTTTTTTCCCCCCCAATTATCACCTAAAATAGTGTGAACCACCATTATTCTAGGTGCTGAAAAGCACAAACCTCCTGAAGACAAATGTGCCAAAATCCCATCACCAAGAACTAACTTCACTACAACTCCACTGCCACTTAGAAAAACTTGTTTTTCCACTTCAGGTAAATAGGCTACAGGTGCAGCTTTTATTTTCGAAAATTCCTACATACCTGCTGAATAAATTGACATAAAATCACTAGTCTTCACTCAACTTCCATCTCCCTTTTCTTATTAAATTACTGTCTACATCACTTTGATTAAATACTTTACCATATGACATTCAGACAGCACAAGTACATGTGCAGTACATTTCCGGGATCTTATGGTCACTATTCTAGGCATTTTAGGAGATTGTCAAATTTGTTACGATACTTTATTGACCTGTCCAATATCATAAAAATCCGCTTGCAGCTCCATAATACCTTCTCCTTTTGTCAAGATAAAGGCCGATACTGCTGTCCAAAAAACACAACACAAAACATTCAACAGAAGAAATGTGAGGAAACATCTGTTGTGTCGTCATCTACCTCCATCCAGAGAAGTCCCTTTTGCTTACCAGCCTGGCAAACACCAGAGCAAGATGTAGCATACAAACCACTCGTCGTTATTCCTTCTAGAAGCAGCAGCAGGTTTCCCGCTGATGCTCCACCACGCGGGATTCACCTTCAGCTGCATTTAAGGATGGCAGCTGAGCTGCCCGCGTTTCTTCTAATCATCAGCTGGTGATGTTAAGACGGCCAACACGGATGAAAGATGGGCTTCATCACTTTGCAGGTCTACTGGATTCCAGGTGCTGGCAGGACCTCTAAATAAGGATGATGGAAGCAGATTCCCTCTCTTCTCTGCTTCTGGCTGCAGTTATTCTGGAGACGGAGCTCAGCTTCGAGGGTGCGGAGGAGTGAGGAGATCACCTCGATGAAGAACACGTGACTGTGTTCTTTATCATACACAAAGTCAATGCTCATTAGGTTGAGACTTCTTCCCCAAAGCTGGCCAACTTTTTTCATGACTGACCAGTGAATTAATACAACTTAATTCAATCCGGAACAAGACTTAAGTCCATTGATCTCACAGGCCGTACAATTGGGGACAAGGACCGGGATGCACAGCCAACTGTGGATACCTTGAGGAAAACAGGCGCAGGACAGGACATACAAACCACCACCTTTTCTTCTTTCAGACAAACTGGCGGCATCTTCTCACCGTGTCGTTTCACAGTCTCTACGAGGAATATGTAAACTTGACCTGAATCTTCAAACAGGAGAGAGCTGGATGAATGACTTGAAGAACAGCTGTCTGTATTTCCCTTTTGGTTGACAAGGCTTGAATCTTCAGGTCTTGGAGCTGTTGACTTGAGGAAGGAAAAAACATAACAGAACACTGTTAGCTTTGACATCTGATGGCGGTTACGGAACAGGAACCATGAGGGTGCCTCCCTGATCTGGTTCTGACTTCTTGGCCTCTAAATGCTGAGATCCCATGTTATTCCCAAATCTAGACTCTTCACTCACTTTTCTGGGATTATAAATGCAGTGAGATAACTTGGGCATTAGGCTTACCTACAATATTTGTGCAACAGTGTGTGCAGACTCGTGTTTAAAACACTTGTTATCTGAGTGTCAGAAATTACATCTGAAATTTGAATCTCGCAGCAGAGTATTCTAGCATGTATCTTTCTATAAGGGTCTTCTATAGCTGTTAGTTTGCCAACTACTCTATCTGAACAGGCCGAGGTGTCTGAAGTGCAGTGCATTGTATATGTTATGATCCATGATGGTCCCTTAGTGCCTCCCTTCATGGTGCTACCCCCCACCCACTCAGGAGGCAGCCAAAGCAGCTGTGCTGGTTTTGCAGTCTATTTTTTGGGGGTCACAGGGGTAGAAGGTGACACCTAGCCCAGTAAGAAACGCCATACATGAGTCTAAACAAGAGAAGCCCAGATTGGACTGCACATACTGCACCGGCAAGTCGGGCCTGAACCTGAGGACAGAGGAAACAGAGAAATGGGGATCTCATAAGTTATGAGGACCCTAAAATGAGGACCTAAAATGTGCAAATATACAGTTATTTAAATTTGACTTACGTTTTGGCTATGGCCCGAAGTGCAACCTTTCTTTCCCTCTCTACAAACTTGTCAATGAGGTATGAAGCCATGCGTGGGGCTTCCTTGTACAGCTTAAAGAAACGCCGATAGTTTCCTAACGCCCAGGCGGCACGGAGTGCGAGAGCATGAGCCACACACACATCTGCCCGCAGTGCCGGGGTCAAGTACACCAACTCAGTGGTCAGATCTGGAGAAAATGAATGGCCAAAGTTAAAATATGAACGGAAAGGGTGAGAATGTGTATATGATGTGCGATAGCGACAGAAAAGTAAACAATGTGAGCATACCTCCAGAGTTTTTAGTGAAGATGTAATACAGCAATCTATATGCTGTAAACTCTCCGATGTTCTCTGAGGGATTGTCCTTATACAGGGCCTTCAGCTGGGTCTGGCACTGGTTGAACTCTTCATGGTCTCCCTGAAGACAATAAACGTTCAGTTAGTATTCAAAAAAAATACACTGCTATGACTTAACTACTGCAACACTTAAAAAGAAAAACAGACTTACCTTTTCCAGAGCAATGCGTGCATGACACTCGTACACTTCCACTGTGAAGTCAGTACGAACTCCTTGGACCTGGATAATGAGGGGGGACGGGGGGGAGGGATAAACACATTTAGGAAACAAAGAAGACAATACAAACCCAGACAGATCAACATTGTAAAAAAACACAAAGAGATGGACAAAAACACTAATGAAGAGAACCAACCGTGAGGTCCTGTCGTATGGACTTCATCTGTTCACAGGCATAGGTGTAGTCGTGGTGGGTTTTCCAGTGGATTTTTACAGCCTGCAGAGATTTTCTCAGGACCTGAGTAAAAACAAGTTCAGAAACAGATCAAAGTCTGGATCTTGATTTTATGTGATGTAGAATGAGACATAATTATACTCAAAAACTCATGTCACTCCCTTCTTCTCCTTTGTTTTATGCCATTTGAATGGTATTAAGTATGCTGAAAAACTGACTTAAGAAACCTTAATTTTATTCAGTATTTCTCAGACAATAACTTTGAAGAATGACAGGTCTCCAAAAAGCTAAACATCATCTCAGGACTTTAAAACCTGCAGTAAGAATACATTAAAAAAGGCAGACTGAAGAGTACAACTTACATGCACAGGGCGCACAGTGGAGGGGTCCGGGGCACAGGTGAGCCTCAGATAGGACTTGGTGATGTCCTGGCATGTTCCCACAATGGGGCAGTCCTCCCAGCTGAGGCCCTCCTGCGTTCCATCAGGTAAGTCCAGGGAATTGATGGAGAGAACCAAGGGCTCTGAGCGAAGCTGCTTGTGGAAACGAGCAGCTCTGCTCTGCTTCTTGGCTTCTCTGTTGGGGTCATGAAAATCGAGACCAGCGTTGCCACCTTTCCTCTTCTTTCCGATAGCTGGATTGGAATCGTCCATGTTTCTGGGAGATTAAGTTAAAAGGTTATTGCCCGTGCCCTACAGTAGTAAAGTAGGAAGTCTTCCTCAAGAACAGTGATCAGTTCAAATTTGTGTAACGTGTATTTATTTACCGCCTTCCTCTGTTTGCCTTTCCTCCTCGTCCTCGTCCTCTCTCTCCACCTCCACGGCCTCTATCCCTGTCATTACCACGACCACGTCCGCCTCTCTGACTCCGTCGTGACAGCTGAGGTCGGAGGTCACTGGAGATGCTGCTGTCTGACTGCGAGCCAGAATCACTGGGCGCATAGGAGACACAAAACTTTCAAAAAAGGGAAATACCCAGGAAGCCTACAGTAACCAAAGAAAAGGCGGGGAAATAGTGCCTTACCTGCGTCTGTGCCTTTGGTTGCTGCGGTCCCTGTTTCGGCCACGGGAGGGGGATGGGGAGCGGGAGGAGGAACGAGACGAACTAGAAGAGGGACTCCTTTGAGAAAATATATTTCTGTAGTGGCCCAATCGGTGTGCACCACCCCTGCCTCTTGGAGATGCAGCCACTGCACTTCCACCACGACTAATTGAGCCATCTGACGACCTCTGGGATGCAAGAGATTCCCAACGAGACTGCTTGGCCTTTAGTCTACAAAAAACAAAGACCCAAATCACAATGGTTTAACCTGCAGGCAACGCTATCAACAAGTCACAAGAGTCCACAACTATTCAGAGCAAAGAAGTGCATCAATTAATATCATTGCAGTCAAATTTATTAAAAACAATCCCAGAATTCAACTCTACACTCAACTGAAACCGCATCAAAATATGGTAAATTGATATTTTTTAAATCTGCAAAGATCATGTGCAGTAGTTTTAAAAAAAAAAAAAAAAAAAAAAAAAAAAAGTCAAATCTTGGATAACAATTAATATATACACCATGCAAACACTAATCCACTTCTAAACTCACTCTGGCAATGGCTCATGAGTCCAATCAATGGTGTAAGCAGAGCCATCCTTCAGCCGGTCCTGCAGAACTTCCTTCAGCACCTTCTCTGTACGATCTTTGTCTTCCTCCGTCTCACAGGCTGTAAAACAGCGCTGCACGTATTCCTTCATGGCTTGGGGCCAGTCCTGGGGTCTGGAGAGAAAGCATTTTAAGTCAACATATTATTTACTGATTCTCTCTCTCTCTTTTTTTTTTTTTTTTTTTTTTTTTTATTAATATGGAGTGACAGACCAGGTCTCACCGTGTCTGAGCACCTCCGGGTACAGCACTGGCCGAAGATGGGGAGGAAGGAGTTGGATTCAATCCTGAGGGCTGCTCGCCTGGAGGGAAACTCTGATTGGACATTGAGGAACACTGAACCTGATAGGGCCTCTTGTGAATATTGAACTTCACCGAAGCTGTCCCAGGTGCCTCTGTGAGAACAAAGAAAAAAAAATGTTTGATGAAATGTAAATAGTCATAATGGAGTTTCTTCTTTCTGTTCAGCCTTATATAACTAACTAAAATACCAAACACAGAAAAAAACTTTTGTTCTTTAGCATAAAGAATCTGGATATCTGGATTCAGAATGTAGAACCACATTTGTCCTGGCATCATCTTTTAAACCTCACGGCCTCCTCTCATACTAAGCTCCTCCTAATGAGATGGAATGTCTCTGATTGGTCAACATGCAACTGTAGCCAGGTGAAACACCTGCCTGCCTTTACTTCTCCTATATTACTGTGCAAGGGTGCTCCTGGTACAGATATGCTCTCTGCCTCCTAGTTACGCATATTTTCTGCCATGTACAGGGCAAGATGACCTATTCCCTCTCCGTTATTGTGCATGAATATACTCACTTTCTGATCATAAGTAATGTTTTATTTGATTCAAATTAATATCGCTGATGTATTGTTTATGTAAATAACACAATTTTCTTTCAACAAGAGGAATGTTTTGCGAGCTGGGGAGGTTGCCGGTTTGATCCCCAGACCGGCAGGATAGAAAATGTTCTAAATGTCAGCTACCTCACAAAAGAGCAAATCTTACGTTTCATGCGGTGCCACAGTTGCTGTCCTTGTTTTTGGTTTTTGTTGGCCTCTCCTCTGCCAAGCCCTGGTACATACTGGCCTGGCTGCTGGGAGGTATTCTGAGAGGGCTGATACGTGTGCTGAGCCTGGAAGCCCTGTCCATAGTTAGGCCTTCCCTGGGAATGATTGTAAGCTTGCATTTGGTTGGGGTCACCCTGTGGGTATTGCATGGAGTTACTGGCACTGTAGGCATTTTGTGATGGAGGAGGGGGATACTGGGAATTGGGTGGGGGAGGGATAGGTGGGGGTGGAGGAGGAGGGGGTTTCTCGGAGGTGGTTGAGCTCTGGGGTTGCTGGGAAGTAGCAGGGGGAGGGGGTTGTGGTTGAGAGGGGTAGCCTGGGGACTGGTCTTCCATTCCAGGCACTGGAGGAGGCTATGAAAAGAAAGAAGGAAAAATTGTTATTTTACAACTTTTTACTAGGGCTGTCAGCATTAACGGGTTAATCGCAATGCAATTAAGGGCCGAGCATAACACGTTATTTATTTTTATTTTTTTTTAAATTGCATTAATGCATGCCGCCATTTATTAATTTATTTTCACTTCACTCGGCTTCGCGTCGTGCCTAACAGGCTACTATTTTGACCCTTTGCCATACGTCCTTGTAACACATCCCGCTGTTGCAGGAATAGCAACGCAGATTTCAGTGCCTCATTCCTGTGCCACTGATATACATGCGCTTCTCTCTGATGCTCTGAAACAGACGTTACAAGACACAGAAAGATCGCTGCACGTGATGCTAGTTAAGACTACACTCAACAGCAGCTAACATTAGCCTACCGCTAGCTAGTAGCTGGATTAAACACAGTTACAATGCTGACAGCTAAAGCTAAACAGTGTAAAGTTTCTGTATTTCACTTTCTTTTTTTTTTTTCTTTCTTAAAAAGTATTGGTTCAGGTACCTTTAAGGCACCGGAACCGTTTTAAAAGTAACGCTTTAGCACCAGTATCCAAACCAAACAATACCCAACCCTAATATTGACTCTAGATTCAAATGTGTGACTAGATTCACACATTTTTCTTTTGTTTACAGTAAATAAATAAATAATAAACAAATGCAAATCTTAAAATCAAGTTCATAAAGTCACTTTCTTTGCATTCATTTGATTCCCAATCAAGATACACTGGTAAGAATTGCTTTCCATTATTAATATGTACTTAAAAACAAGTCTGAAACGCAAAATAGAATTTTAATCATGTGATAAAACATGTGATTAACTATAGAAATTCAGCAATTAAAAAAAAATTAATCGTTTGACAGCCCTACTTTTTACTAGAAGCTACAGAAATGCCCGGGGGATAAAGTTGGCATGCCTTACACCGTACATTAATTTCACCCAACGCTCATACTACTACGGTCACTCTTTTACAAAATGAGTTCATCTAAACAGGTTTGATAGGGTCACTGGTCATGTCACGTAAAAATTAGTTAGTTCTAGGTTTGTAAAATGTAAAAAGTCAGTGACAAAACAATCAAATCATCATCTCATCAATTAGGTCTGTGATTATACATGTGATGTAATGAAGGGGTCTATGGTACATAAGGTGTTATGTACCTGTCCATTAGAGGTGGGAGTTCCTGGGTAAGGCCCTGGGGGTACACCAAACTGATTTGGTGGATATGAAGCTCCATACTGGAAATGTAAAGAAACCCATGTTGTCGTTTTTTAGCCTTCTCAGCATCAGATGTTATTTAAGAAGATACAAGCCTTGCAGCTAACCGTGTTGAATGCAGTAGATTTATTTGTATTAAAAGGTTATTAAGGTAACATATTGATAAGAACAAAATTATTTTCTGTACTTACTGGACCCATGGGGTAGTAGTAATTATAGGGGTATGTGTATCCAGGATAATGCTGCTGAGTTTGCTGGTACCATGGATAGTACTGCTGCGGTTGTTGTTGCTGCTGCTGCTGCTGAATGGCAGCAGAGTCAGTCACTGCTGGCTGAAACTGACCAGCCTGAAATGACACACATAGATTGCTAATAAATAACAAAAATAAATTGTTATTTTAATCCAGAACAGAAAGGAAATCATCTAGCAAGGACAGAAGCGATAATGCCACAAGAATATACAAACAAAGTCTTTGTGAACCTAATTACAAACCAACACAGATCATGTTTACAGGAATTTCCCCATCTTACACATCCAAACAACAGTTTGCCATTTTAGGCACTTATTACTTTTGTATGGCGATACAGTATGATTACGGTATAGGTCTAAGAAATTAAAGAAGCAATGTGTAGGTATTTGTATTTTTTTGTTATGCAGACGACTAATGGGGTCCAATGTAGTTGTTTTTTTTAAATATATAAAAACTGGGAAATCTTATTTCAAAAGAAGTCTATATTTTATTTGGTTGTCTCCATAAAGTTTAAACAGTTTGTGCGCAACACAACATTTCAGCTGTTGTGCGACCGTTTTCCATACATGCGCGTTTGCCGTGAAAAAAATACAGCAGGCAATGCAATTTTCTGTTCACGTTAATGGCTCATTAAAATCCAGTGCTATTGCACCGGTGCCCAGTATCTACCGGACAAAATAGCAACGCGGATTTCGGTGCCTCATTGCGGTGCTACTTGCCTAATGTCTGCGCTTCTGTCCGATGCTCCGAAACAGAAGTTAGAGGCAACAGAAGCATCGCTGCCTGTCACGCTAGTAAACACTAACAACATGTTACACTTGGCAGCAGGTAGCGTTAGCCTACCATTAGCTACAGTAGTAACTGGATTAAACATGGTTAAAATGCTGACAGTTAAACAGTGTAAACGTGTGACTGTATTTCACTGTAAAAGATTCAGCGGGACGTACAACTGTCTGCAGCTTATTAAAGCTATGAGCTAAAAAGCCCCAAACTAGCACTGGTCACTGCTGTTGTTGGAAAAACACGTGAATAAAGGTTGCGTTTACTAAAAATTGGTAAACCCCGTGGTGCATTCAAAGTTATTGTAAAATACCCTTTTCATCATTCAACTGCAATTTACTGGTGAAAGAAGTAATTATTGTTAAAAGCTATTGTTATTACATTTTGAATAACCATTTAAATTCCCGCCCTCTTTTGTGCGGATCCAAAAATTGATCCGATCTGTGACTCAAAACCATGATGTTTGCTATCTGTTGCACCCTTATTTGAGAGGGATGGGAAATTATATTGCAAGCCATTCTCGCAGTTTCATTATTAAAATGTGTGGTATGTGGCAATTTTGGCAACCAAAAGCTGATGCCCGGTTGCCAAGCCTAAAGACACACACACACAGACACACACCTCTGCTGTGGCCGTCCGGTTGGCTTGTGAAGTCTTTGCTGAGCTCTGACTCTTATTAATGGATGCTAGTGCTTGTCTTGCTTTCTCCCATTCTGGGTTTTCATGAACCTGGACATCTCCAGCTCCACCAAAGGACCTGCCATCAACAGAAGAATGTGATAGTTATAGTATATTTAAATACTTTAATTTGTTAAAATAGCACATGTATAACCTTAAACATATTGAGGTTGAGTAACACAAAACTGATAATATATTAATAACATTAAAGGGATATGAAAACAAAGCCAAGCAGAATCAGAATCAGCTTTAATGGCCTATTGTGAACACAAGGAATTTGACTCAGGCCTTTTGGTTCTCTTAAAGTGCATACACAGAAACAGAAATATGGTTAAAAACAACGACAACAAAACTGAACAAGGTAAACAAACTAGACTACTATGTACTGATATAAGTATGTATGTATGTATGTATGTACATACATAAAGTTTGTATATACATACACACAACTGTTACATTACACATATACACACGTAAACAAACTGTTCTATGAGGATTTTAAAAAGGTAATACAGCAGGGCATTGCAAAAGTGCAAACGGTGTTGGAATAAATAAAGAACTATAAATGACTGTATTATTATGCAGCTAAAGTTACCCACGTTAGCCTGTGGATGCGAAGCCTGCCCTGACATAAGATAAACAGGTAACGTTAGCAAAAACGTTAGCGTCAAGTTAGAGTGTTATTAGCATTAGAATTTTCTTCGTCGATAACGAAATTACTTTAATACAGTCTAAGAAATACTTTAAGTTACTTACGTTAAGCTAACAGGTTAGCGTTAACAAAACCAATGGCCTGTATGTTAACACTTGTCATCACCCTGGGCTGAAGTTAGCTTCTGATTCGTAGTTTCAGACTCGGCAGTTAGCTAGCGCTAGCCAAGTGTAAAATTGAAGGAAACTTAACGCTGATGCCTGATTTGACAAGTCTATATAAAACGTTTGTGTTTTTATCTAGACCTAGCTAGCTAGCTAGTCCAATGTGGTCATCGTGTGAAAAGAATCCATGAAATCTCCCTTTATAGCATTTTCACTAATAGAATATGTTAATAAAATCTCAAAGTGATTTCAATGCGTCATCTAAAATCCCTAACACGCTTTTAAGGTGAAACCAATCGGAAGCTTCAAATGAGAAGCTAACTTCAGTGTCGTATGAGACGAGCTTGGACGAGCTAATTATCACTTACTCAAGATGAAAGCTAGCCATCTCGACGGTTTTATACAATATTTTGACATGATAGTGTAAAGTTAAATTGAATGTATTTAATTCCCCATGTTTTGAGGATGTTTTGTAGCTAGAAAGTGTGACCTACCAGTTTGTTGTAGGGGTTGCTTGTGTCGTGTTGGCGGCCATTTCGCCACTGACTAGCGTAAGCTAACGCTTGGACAGTTGTTCACTAGCTAAGCTAGCTGGCTAACGTCGTTAGCTCTCCTGCCAAAGAAAAACGTAAACAAAATGAAATCTAACACGATGATCAACTGATTACAAGAAGAACAGCCAGCCCGTCGCGAACACCGTCAATCTATTCAAATTCAAACTTTAATATACTTTCATTAAAGGTTAAAATGTACAAATTAAGTGAACATTCGCATATTTCCTGCCGTCTTCGCTGAAGACCAATTCGTCTGAGTGACTCGACTGTGGAGATACAAAATGGCAGATAAGTAACTGGCCAAGTCAGGTGACGTTGTGGTTTTTACTGTTATTTTTTTCCCAGAGTAATTTCTCTCAGGCAAAGCCTACGCTCTTGTTAGTCCCACCTTCTGTACCATCCTACAGGGGGTGATTTCCACCAATCAAATGCATGGCTTTAGATTTAGGTCAGAGCCTTATTCATCTACTAGCCTGTCAGTCACATGGATGTATTAACAGAACGGGCAATCATAACGAATGGAACAGGATTGTAATGCCTGGCAGGCCCTAACGCAGGAAATAATTCTCACACAAGTTGGTAGTGACCATAGACTGTAAAAGTATACTTTAATAAAAAATAAATAAATATATATACATATACAGTCCTATTCTCAACATCAGAAAACATCTTTAGAAGGCTGGGCAGCTATTATTTTACCCATTCAATAATATATTTTTACTCTGTGTCATTCAAAATTCATAGAGTTTAGGCATAGGCCTACTCACTCATTAGGGTATATAGTTTATCCTTAAAGCACACACAGCTGCAGGAAGTGTATTTGTGTGACCTTGTTTGTGTGTGTGTGTGTGTGTGTGTGTGTGTGTGTGTGTGTGTGTGTGTGTGTGTGTGCGCGTATATTACAGAGAGGGGAGTCATATCCTGTTAGACAGTCTCTCCCACACTTAATCCCCCAAACATTCAAGCCTTTTGGAAGTCTCTATGGAGTACAAATTATGCCGTTAACTGTTTCGTAAATGTGCTGCACAGCAATGAACAGCACTTTTTTTACTTTAAAAAAAGTTAAAGTCTGTGTTTTTTTTGCACAGCTTTTAAATAAATAAAACACTGTATTTAGTGTAATTATTATTTTTTTGTGTTTAGTGTAATTTACAGCCCATGTTCCACAGTGAATGACATCACGTGCCTGCTGAATGAATAATTTGTTCCCATTGTTGTCTTGTCGGCTACATCATCACACAAATATGTCGAGCATGTGTGACAAGATCTCAAAAACAATGACTCAATACCCATGACCATTGTGTGAATACCTGGGGTTTGGTAATGCCTCTTTTTTTTAACCCATAGACTTAGACTTAGACTTCTCTTTATTGATTCCTTTGGGATGACCCCCGCAAGGAAATTAGATTTCCAGCAGCAGATTTTAACATCTTACAAAACACTATTTAAATAGAAAAAAGATAGAAAAAATACAGTATAAGAATAACAATAAAACTTTTAGCTAAATATTTTTACAAAAATAAACAAACAGTAAAACAATAATAAACTACAGATAAATAAAGATAGATATATAGGTATATAGGACTATTTCCATGAGAGGAAACTGGATAATACAGACTCTTAAATAGCATCTCTACTTCACTCCTGTTCTTGATCCAAATTCAGGTTTTCGCCAGTCGTTTTTGAAGAGGATTCTTTACTTATTGGTTGTATGAGTAAATATAGGTTAAAGAATACATGTAGCCTGAAAATATTTTTATTATTGTATATGTAATATTTCTTTTTTTTCAAGGAATTTTAAATTTTAGCAATGTTGGGGTAGTTTATGCTTAACAGTTAAAAACGAGTTTTAAACAGCATTTTGACATTCATGTTTGTCAAGTCTGTATTTCCTTAGAAGTTTCCTGCAAAGAACTGTGTGGTAGCCTACTAAATACAAAGCTAAGACAATTCATTTAGTTTAAGTGTTAAGTTTAGGCTATGGGCCTTTATTTACCTATAAATATTCAATATTTTTCATATTTTCAACAAATCCCATTTAAAAAAAAAAACAACATCAATTGATCCTATACTAACATGAATGATGTAGCCAAAGCCGGCACGCTGACCCCAATTGTTTAAAAAAAAATAAAAACACATAATTGATCAGTGTTGCACTGGGTGACCTGGTCCTTCATTACCTTGAACATGGGTGTTGGAGTTTATTTGAGTCACTACCTAATATGCTTTCCTGCTGCTCTAAACGACACAAAAAAGCGAATTATTCCTCAGCTAAAAATATTCCCCGACAAATTTACTCGTTTGCTAAAAACTACAGTGCTTAGCTGTTTTTTGAAAATTAAAAGTTTTTAAGAAGAGAAGAATTACGTGAACTAATGGGCTTGGGTCTGATTGTAACGGACAAGATGGAAGTTGGAAAATAGTGAGATACCAACAGTGCTGATGTTGGTGTTTTCCTGTGATTTGTTAACAATAATAAAATATATAGGCGAATATTGCTAGCCTTATCCTTTGAATAGAGCTTGCAGAAAATATAACTGACAGGCTAAGTGAATAAAAAGAATAGTGAAAAACCCAAATAGGCTAATTAAAACATTTTTAGAAAATTACTTGTTTGACAGGACTTTGACTCATGATCTAGTAGGCATATTTCTATCCTGATTAAAACCCTTATTTTTCCATAAAGATATAGGTTACGGTACAATTAAAGTTAACAAGTTAGAATTTGATACTTTTTAATTGGATATGTATAGCCTATACATAACCCTCATTCACATAAACTTCCAGTAATACATCCTGTTGCTTAATTAATAAATATGGTTCACAATTCAACCTAACCTTCAATAAAAACAGTGCTCTGTTTAGAAGCAGTCTGAGGAGTCTCGTTTGGAAACAACGTCTAGAAAAGCCAGCAGAACGACAGAAACGTTGATCTACCAGCGCTCCCCAATAACTGTCGCGTCACTTCCTCACCCCATGCCCATCCCTTTGGAAAAAAAGAAAATTCACACAGGCAAACGACGGCGAGAAAAAGAGCGAGGGAAAAGTCGGGAGGGAAGCAAAAGTCAAAAAGCCAGATGAAAAAGTTGGATACTGCGGAGCGAGCCAACCAAAGACCAGAATATTCTCTTTAAAGTAAGTTTTCCATACTTTGAATGCGTCGGTGACGCTCACTCATTGTCAATTGATTAGTTTTACACTGGTCCAACGCTCCTTTCATTGCTTTGTCAATAAGTGTAACCCTCGCATGCTCTTCGTGTAAGTTATAAATTATATATTTAACTAATATAATACCATTTACTTAAATTATTATTGGAAAGCCTTAAGGGTTGGGGTAGGCCTGTAAGCCCCCTCCCCTTTCAAATCTAACACACACACACACACACACACACACACACACACTCACTAAAAAGAATGGTTTCTCAAGTGTAAATTCTGGTTTGCAATGTATGTTATTGATAAAGAAATTGTCATTAAGGTGGGTTAATATCATACTAATATATGGGGTAATATTGGCTTCCACTTACTGTAATAATTAGTAACTTAAAATCTTTCTTTTTTTATGCTGACATCTAAATGTAATGCCCACCAAAGTAGCACAACTCAGTGGCTTTGGTTATAGTTAGGTTATAGATTCAGTTTTGTTTTTGTAGAGAAAGTTACAGTCTTGTTTTTGTCCGCATACACCCTTGAGGGGAGAGAAAACTATGTGCTAGCGTTGCATGAGTGTGTTTGAAGTACATGTCTCAGCATGGCCTTCACAGCCACAGCACCAAAATGCTCATTGGTGTCCCACAATGTTGCACAACATAATGAAGTGTTGACGTTTCCCTGTCTTATCAGGAGGCTGGACTGGGGCTCCAGTAGTTCCAGCTTCCTGCACAATTTTCGTATTATGTATATCTCATTTCAGTGTTGCTGCTATTCACTGTGCTATATGTAAATAAGAATTAACCCTCTCGCTGCTTTGCCTCCTTCCCCTCTTCCTCAATCTGTCTACAGTCATGCCGCTGCATAAATCTAACCGGGCACCTCGCCTGGACCCTACCATGATCTCAGCCCCACTGGGCGACTTTCGCCACACCATGCACATTGGGAGGGGAGGCGATGCCTTTGGGGACACCTCCTTCCTGTCCACTCTTGGGCCGAGCCCGGCCAGCCCTGACCCTGAGAGTCCAGGGATGATGCCAGCTGCTGAACCTCAGGTGGCAGTCAACCACAGTGATCTTTATTCAGATGCTCCAGGAAGCCCACAGAACAATGAGCTTCAGCACTCTGAGTCAGTGTCTTCATTCGACCTGGACCTGGATCTAGGCCCGTCTATGCTGGGGGATGTACTAGGGGTGATGGACGGTTTGGGGCTTGACTCCAATGAGGAGGATGTGTTCAGTCCCAAAAGTGGCACATCCTTGGTGGAAACAAAGCAGGGAAAAGGGGCCGTGGAGATGACTGTGAACAAACAGAACGAGCTGAATGGAAAGAACTTGGTTGGGTTGGATGGAAACCAGGTGGGAGACAGCAGGATAACAGATGGGAATGGGATTAAGCCAAAGGGGTTAAGACCAAAAGTGCGATTCAGCGATAAACGAGAAGAGATAATTCGCCAAGCATCTGAAGAGGAAGAGGGTCAAGGGTTCAACTTCCAGGACGAGGATCAGCTGGGGTGTCATAGTCCAACAAGGGGTAAGATTGAGAGCGTAGTAGGTGGAGGTGAAACCGAGTTCACCAATCACAAAGTAGATTTGCCACCTAGTCCGGACTCGTCACATAGCTCAGAGTATGAAGGAGTCACCCTATTGGACAGGAGGAGGGTCGACAGCTGCCACTCAGAGACTGATTCAGAAGAAGAGGAGGAAGGACGAGGCTACACATTTGAAGATGAGTTTGATGATGAAATTGGTCTATAGGGGATAGGTACAGTTTCCCCTTGAAAACAGATCATTGCTGTCAAGTAAATCAAATATACTGTATTTCTTAAACTCATCATCTCCATATCATTTGAATGGGAGGCTTAAACAGAATGCAAACTGGATTTTTTTTTTTTTAAATGTACAGTTCGACGACGTTGCTCAACTGGAAAAGACATTTTATGTTTTATCTGTAAGGGTAGCAGATTTGTAATAGACTGTCATTTTCCTCAGAGAAATCAGTATGTCATTGAGGTTCTTAACAGTGAAAGGTTTGTAGCACTTTGATTTATTTCATTGACCTGGAAGCTTTGCTATGAAACAGACTAAATTAATGATGCTTGCGTTCATTTTTACTATTTCTTATATTTACCATCTAAAGCGCACACAACAGGTGTTACAGATTTATGTTATAGTGCCTTAAAGAGAGCTGTATGCTTACACTATTGTACCATGTGCTATATCAATTTCTTAATTATTTCTCATATTGCATGTTTATTACAATCTCATTAGAATGTCTTCTCTTGATGTTTAATGCATTTGACGAGCTTTACAAATGATTCTCAAGAGACTTTGTCAGAAAATAAAGTCATCCTGTGTATAATTATTTACTGTGAATTTGTCACATTCCAAATCTGACAGTGTTGAGTTTCTCTGGTTCAGATGTTTAACACATGTTTTCTTAATGCAGTTATTTAGCATGTTTTCAACTTACCAAAGCTTTTCTTTGGGCTGTGGGGCTGGACTAATACTGCAATGCTAAGACAATCGTGGGTTTCAAAAGGTCAACTGTAAATCAGGACCAGCTGTTTTTTTTTTGCTTGTATAATGCTTGTATTTTGACAAAATATTTCAGAATGCTATAAAAAGGGAGAGGCCATTACGCTCATGAAAATGCTGGTTTAAACATTTGTTATTCTGTGGTTTGATAAGGATTACAGTGAAAAAAAAAATAAAACAATTGGGATTTTGAAATATTCAGACTTGGCTATGACTTGTATTTTCATTGGAAATGACTCCTGGCCGGAAAAGAAATGTAAACCTTTTATGTATAGACACTTCCTGAAATTAAGTAGTTATTTGCTATGCTCCATTATAAATAAAACAAACAGTATACCAGTTTCTTTAAAACCATTAATTCAAGAAAACAGAACCTAACATTTTATTTCAAGCACGCAATAGGGAATGCCTAAAATAGTTTGCACATCTGTAAAACATACAGACTGCAAGTCCAATAGTAAAGATAACACCATATGGTGCCTATGTTGGCCAATAAATGTCAAAAAGTAGAATTATTACCTACACAGCTGAGTTATGTACATTATTACAAGCTCCTTAATGATGAAACACTACAGTTTACTGCTTATTACACATTAGATGTGTACTAATCATGTAAATGCAAAAAAACAGGTTTCTCTCTCAAACACACACACACACACACACACACAGACAGACTACACAGATATTGTCCTGAACACGTTGAATCCTGACAGAGCCGTGGAGATCATCACACCAGGTATCTGTGGGTGCCAGTGGATCTCCTTGATCTCTGACTGACCCTGGTGCAGGAACAGTAGTTGAGGAGGTAAGTCCTTCACCCCCTCCACCCTGGCACCCACATCACACGACTCCACAGACAGATCCCACTGACTGACGACGTCATCTGCTCCTGAGGCGGCGAACACACTCGAGTCCACCGGGCTCCACTCCACGGACGTGATGGGAGCGCTATGCTGCTTGAAGTTCGCCACAGGCTGCCCAGTCTGCAGGTACAATAAGAGGCTGTTCATCCCGTACAATATCAGGCTACAAAAGTATCAATCCTTACATAAAGACTGATTTATACATCTGCGTATTTTCTGCTTTTTGCAGGAGTGTGTTTTAAAGGATTAAAAATAGATTCTCGTATTAGGAGGAAGGTTACTGTGGTTATGACAGTTATGTTATATTATTGTGTAACAGGTAAAAGCTGGAAAATGTTATTAGTTAGGTGGGGCCAAACTGTGAAGGTGATGGATTATCTGATGGTGTAATACTAGGAGCACTGTTTGCCTTGTAGCAATAATGATGGGTTACTTTGTTGTGATAACACTCACTGATCAAACAGGGAGATCTTCACGCTGAGTCAAGTAATAACTCAGCAGTACAACATTCAACTGAATGATCTGTTGAGTTGAATAAGAAAAAAAGTTACTGATTTTACATAAACAAATGAAACTATTGGGTTTTACCTTAAACTGTCGAAGGTCCCATACTTTCAGAAGCCCATCGTCCCCTCCTGACAGGATGAATGGTTCGCTCCTGTTCCAGCTGATCACATTGATGTCTGATGAGTGAGCTCCATCAGCTGAAAGCATTGAATTGGGTGGGGCACGCATATCCCAGATACGAATTGACTGATCCACCGAACAGGATGCAAAAACCTGTGGCAAACAAGACAGTTTAGTTAGTACAGCTTCTGATAGATTTGAACCTTCAGATCAAATGTATACACAAAACAAGACTTAATTGTTCTTCCCAACCCTTCCTAAAACTCTACGGTATTTACAAAAACACGTTTGTTCTGTTTTTAGTGTGTGAAAGTTGAGCTTTCCATGTTCATATTTTGTGCTTTGTGTTTAATGCTTTTTGCAAACGTTACTACGTTGAGAAATTAAGAGTCAACACCAGTTAGGTTGCACAAGAGCCAGACAGTGAACAGCCATAGAAGCAAAAAGGTAACCACCCATGTGAGGCTGTAGGATTCAAATCCACATACCACAAACTAGTTTGGTGAGTTGTTAAATTGCACATTTAAGTAGGTGTTTCTTAGTTACAACACTGTGATGGCGCATAGTTACAGTGTTAACAGGTGGTGTTTAAGTCAACATAGTTTAATTCATATCAATCATTCATTTGCGTCACAATACCCTTGTCTTCCATCCACCTTTAAAGCACTGCTGAGCTGGTAAACTCACTCTGACATTAATAATTCCTGTGGTTAAAAAAAAAAACAAAAAAAAAAAAAAAAAAAAAACACATCCTCTGAATTTGAATCCTAATAAATATTTGGGATCAGTGGGGCTACTCCAGCTCTGAGGTCAGCACTGTGGTCAGGAGGCAATGAGGACACCTAACATGCGCGTCAAATCCCAATATGCATGTCCAATACGTATTTTTGGTTTGGGAGGAAACCTACATAAGCAGACTCTTGTGGAGATTGAACAGAGGACAATCTTGCAGTGAGCAGACTGTGCTTAACACTGAGCCACGTGCCGCCGCTAAAGCACAATCTACGGTACCTCAGTCTGTCCTACGGTCATTATTTTCCACAAACATACTGTAGCTTCAGTGGGCGACCACTGCAGATCCTCCACAGACTTGCTGTGGGAGCTGAAAGGTCGTTGGTCAATCTGCCATGAAGTCCCTCCCTCTCGTGGCTCCCACACATGGATGTTCTTTTTGCAGTCTCCACTGACAAGACGACCTGTTAATTAAGTACAAACCAAACACTTTTTTTATCTTTTGTTTGACAGACACATCTATGCTATTACACTTCACCTCATCCTATCAGATTTTTCACAGCTTTGTAAAATATCTCTATCTACATATTTAAGAGGACACCTAATAAAGTTAAGGTTCAAACATTGGATTCCCATCCTAGTAGGTCATGCCAGCTCTTGTTTTCATTTTACTGTTCTGTCATAACACCTCCTACACTCCTGATGAGGGTTCCTCTCTGAGCCCCACCCAATTTGATGCAATTTTATCCTTTGGGGTTGTGCACATTTTAGCCGCTATACCTGCATACCTGTAACTACATTTGTATGGATGACGTTATTGCAGAGCATTTTTGCAAAGCACGCTATAACGTTTTGCCTTTCTTCTGCTAAAGCAGGTTATGCTTTCTGTCTGGTTTGTTTGTTTCATATTTAGCAGAATTCCCCAGGTTTTAATTTAATTTGGTAGAAGGTTGAGCCATGGACCCAGTAAAGGAACTATGTTGTATCTGGATGAATCTGGATCCAAGTGTTTAAAAATGTCTGGACATTTACAGTATACGCTCTTTTGCGGTAAAACAACAAACCTGGATGTTGTAAAAAAGGACAATTTGGTTGTTTCCGCCATTGAAAAGTTGCAGCTTGGGAATTTACACAGAAATCTCTGATGTTGGAGTGACAGAGGGAGAGAGTTAAGAGTGTGAGAGATACAATTATTATTTACGTTGGGTACAAACTCTTCTCATGTTACTCACACATTGATAACTACAACGTGTGATTTATTATTGTTGGATTTAATAACGTTGTTGCCTTTTATTTATATGTAGTTTTAAAAAGGTAGCGAGCCATGGCAGATGCATTTCATTGCATTTGAATGTACAATTGTACTTTTTAATGCATATAACTAAAACTTGAACGTTACAAAGTTGACTACGAGTATACAAAGCATGGTGGTCACCCAAGGTTCATTTTAAAGTGTCAACAAGCTCAGAATGTATGCAAATGGTTTGTTATTTTTTTTTCATCTGTAAATTGCCTTGCAGGTAAGAGAGACACTTACCAGGTACTGTAGGTGACCAATCAACAGCAAAGCCTTCAGACATGTGTCCTGAGAAGCTGAAGAGAGGTGTGGCTTCCTTCTGCTGTTTGATGAAAGTTGCCATAGCAGCAGAACTGTGTACAGCTTCTAGCTGGGGTTGGAGGTCAAATATTTCTACCTGTCCCTTCTCTGACCAAACCGCAGCCAATGACTGCGCTCCACGTCGGGTCACCTGGAAATTTGGAAGCAAAATCAGCAATTACGAACGTTAGACAAGTAAAGTTTCTGATACAGGAGGCTTCGTTCATTTCTGCCTAGAAAATGATACGAAACATACCCTAACTCTGTTAATCCCTCCATAGTGAGGCATCATGGCCAGTTCCATCTGTGGCTTCTTATCTTCATCCTCCTCATCGTCATCACTTTCTTCATCGCTGCTTTCTTCCCCCTCTTTGTCTTTCGCTGTTCCATGAAGGTTATGCATGCGTATGACGAGAAGTCTGCCAGAAAGTAAAATGATGCACTTAAGAGGATGGAGATGACAAATTACCTGCCAGTCTCTTCACATTGTTTCAGAGTATGCCGAAGACAGCAAACTACTTAAGAGATAAGTGTATCATCTTAGCATGGAAAAACCCTGACGAACTTCCGGCAAATTTGAGATTTGCTCTGCAAGTCAGTCTGGCCAAGAGCCCATTCAAACCCATTTCCAATTTTTCCAAATCGAGGCACCAATCACAACCGTTGAGGTGGGCTTTACACGATGACGATAGCGCAGCAAGCAGCTTTTTGTTTACATTAAACATGACGGCTACCGAAGCGCAGCAACCCGTTGATGCCTCGGTCGCTGCTACGTCACCCGGATCATTGGTCTGATTGGTTGAAGGACTATCCAATTGCGCCCAGAGACATTTGAGCGGCGTCCGTTGGAAATGTGCTATGAATGAAGCTTGCGCAGACCCTTCTCAGTTACAACTGAGAAGGGTCTGGTGTCAACCAGGCTAGTATCATCTGTATTAAAGTGTAAATTTTAATATAAATCAACAATCTCAAACAATTTTTAAAAATGTTTAACTGACCCTTTAAAAAAGGAAAATTCCCAACTCTTTCAACGTTGTGTGAATAAATGTCAAAACAGAACTGAAACTGTGCAAAACAAAACAAGAAACCAACTGAACTATAAAAAAAAAAAAATGCCTTGGTGCGTAATAACCCATTATAATAAAAAGGGATAGGTATAAGAGTGTGGATTGTATACTGTTGTTTGTTAAATGTGTTGGATTTCCAGTTAATCCACTTTTAAAAAAGGTCCCATGACATGGTGCTCTTTGGATGCTTTTATATAGACCTTAGTAGTCCCCTAATACTGTATCTGAAGTCTCTTTCCCGAAATTCAGCCTTGGTGTAGAATTACAGCCACTAGAGCCAGTCCCACAATGAGCTTTACTTAGTATGTGCCATTTCTATGTCTGTAGCTATTGAGGAGGAGAGAGGGGGGCAAGTTGGAGGGTGGGAAGTGTGGCCTTGACCAACTGCCATGCTTCGCTTTTTTGCAAGCAATGAGGTCTGTCTCTTTCTCATGGGTGGGCCAAATGCTCTGGGTGGGCAAAGCAGAGAAAGGAGAGGTAACCTTGCCCCTTATGACAACATTAGGAGGAGTTTCCAGATCAGCCCATCTGAGCTTTCATTTTCTTAAAGGCAGAGCAGGATACCCAGGGCTCGGTTTACACCTATCACCATTTCTAGCCACTTGGGGACCATAGGCAGGCTAGGGGAACGCATATTAATGTTAAAAAAACTTCATAAAGTCAGTTTTTCATGCCATGGCACCTTTAACAAAACAACAACTAAGAGTATCATTACAATGTTAAAGATTTCCAATTACAGTGTTCTTATACAAAAATGTGTTAGCAGTCTGTTTAACCCTGAGAAGTTAAAGAACAATTTACAACCAAGTAAAGTAACTAGTATAAAGTATACTTAAACCAGAATTTATACTAAAAAAAAGACTTTTGAGGGGAAACTTGTTTTTCTGAAAGTGCCGACATATCCAATTTTGAACTTAATAGTAATATATGGAAGTCCATCCATCTTCGTCCGCTTATCCGGGGTCAGGTCGCGGGGGGAGCAGCTCCAGCAGGGGAGCTCAAACTTCCCTTTCCCGAGCCACATTAACCAGCTCCAACTGGGGGATCCCGAGGCGTTCCCAGGCCAGGTTGGAGATATAATCCCTCCACCTAGTCCTGGGTCTTCCCCGAGGCCTCCTCCCAGCTGGACGTGCCTGGAACACCTCCCTAGGGAGGCGCCCAGGGGGCATTCTTACCAGATGTCCGAACCACCTCAACTGGCTCCTTTCGATGCAAAGGAGCAGCGGCTCTACTCCGAGCTCCTCACGGATGACTGAGCTTCATCTCCAAGGGAGACGCCAGCCACCCTCCTGAGGAAACCCTATTTTGGCCACCATGCTGCACTCTTTTTTTTGTCTTATCCCTATCATCCACCTCATATTGCATTATTATTCCTGGAGAGTTATCATGTCTTGGTCCCCACTACAGAAAGTATGGTCTTTTGAATGTCTAAAGACAATCAGTAATCTGATCTTTTTGGCACATTCACAAAGTTTCTTCCAAATATTATTTTGTGTTGAAAAAAAAAAAAAAAAAAAAGACATCCCATCTCTTGAGAAACACGGTCGTTAACAATGTCAAGTTATTTAAATGTGTAGGTTTATAAATTGTGTTAATTTAATAGTTTGTTTATTTTTATTTCGTTTTTTTCAATTTCTGTGCTATTTATGTTTTACATTTGTTGTGTGTGTGTGTTGTTTTTGTCTGATACCACAAATCCCTGTTACCAATATTGATACCTTCTTCTTGGTGAAGCAACACTGTCATTATAGTCTCAAAAGCCATTGGTGCTTTGATCTAAGTTCAATTAATTTCAGGATAAACACACATAATGAAGTGTGTCCGGAGGTCTGTACCTGTTGCTCAGAGCTGTGTCCGCCTGTGTGCCCGCACAGAGCAGCATGGAGAGAGGAAACTGCTCCCTGCTCTCTCCATCTCTATCTCTCAGGACGTCGAAGCTCAGACATGGAGCACCTGAACACAAACACCAATTAATACATGCGAAAGGCCCCACAACCTCTCCTACATAGGAGCAAGACACACACATATTTGTTTAGATGTTTAGCCTTTATCTGTTGTTTCGCGTCTCTTTTTAGTCATTTTCAGTCCGTTTGTAGTGTGTCTCTCTGTAGTTGTTTTCGTCTCTCTGTAGTCTGTTTGTGTCTCTTTGTGGTCGTTTTAGGTTTCTAAATAGTGCTTTTTTTTGTCTCCTGGTTGCTAAATCTTGGTACAACGTGCCTGTTTGACACTCGTGGTACATGCGGTACGCGGACCGGTCCATCTCCAGCTCCTCTCCGGGCTGAAGCGGCTCTATCCCGGGCACATACACTTTTTTCTCCCCTTCCCCGTCCGCTCCTTCCTCCGCCATATCTACTCCTTCATCATCATCGCTGCCGGCGTCGTCCATCTCCTCCATCTCGACTCCTTCCTCGGCAAACGTGTCTTCATCGGGCGCAGACATCTTGGCAGAGGCAGACTTTGCTTACTTCCGGTATGTTGAGAGGCCACGTGGTTTAAACACCCTGCACTGTCACCCTCCCCTGCTGCCTCCCTCCCCCCCCCCTCTCTCTCTCTCTCTCTCTCCCTGATCTCTTTTCCCCCCATTTACGGGAATTCAGCTGGCCTCTTTCGCTGCTGCCAGGAATTCAATCAGACTTGCAAATATTTGTCTCGGAAATTGTCCAAACTACGATGCTTAAAATGTTAATTCGGCCTGATATTGTAGTTGGAGGTTCAGAGTCGCCTTCTCCTCTCCCTGGGAAACTTTTAAACAATCGGATGAATCATTTCCACATTTTGGGGTCATGTAGCCTACTGATTTGTTCTCTTAATACATCCATTGTAGGCTACTGACCCGGGACAGAATCTCCCACATGCTCTGAGTGAGTCAGGTTACTTATTTCAAGTAAATGCAACATGTGCGCGACCTGCAGCTACATAGGCTGGCACTGACACCTGGTTCAGTATAGCCCCTGTATTAATGAAAGAAAGATATTTAAAGCGTAAAACGTGGAAAAATGAATTTTGGGGGAAATTGGGGAATTTCCCCAATGACGGATTAATAAAGTATTTTACTTCGCATTCTTCTTAAGTAATAACAGGTAGCCTACTTGGAAACGTACAATGTGTCCACAGGCCAATTTAGATTTTTGTTTTTCTTCTTGCACTCTAACTCTTTGCAGTCTGCCCCTTCCAAATTCTGACTAAATTCAGTGGAAAAATGGGCAACGAAAACTCGGGATGCGAGCCAGAAGTCTGTTTCCATAGTGGCCAATAATGCTACATACCTCTGTATTTTGAATGATTATGAAACTACAAGGATCCTGTGACGACGATGGCGCACATTATTACATGCGTGGGTGTGTACAAGCAGGGGCATGTGCGAGCACCAAATTGTGGACTTTTTATTTGTCGTTGATAACTCTACAGAACTCACCTCTGGAGTCCTGTTGGATCCAGAGCGCATTCCTCCCTCATCTGCAACTCGTCTCTCAATTTTTATCAGTTACCAAATAGTTGTAAAGCATTTGCACACTGGGAATGACTTTTGAAAAGAGCCGGCAGTAGTAATAGTTGAGCTCACACGAATGTGGTCTTAACGCAACAATAACTGTCAGCAATAACTGTCATGTTGCTGGACTGCAAAATCATAAACAAAAGCTCATCTCTTTAAGCAGAATGGACAACAATATAAATATCTAGTGTTCTTACTGACAAACAGATATTTTACTTAAGCAACAGTAGCAATACCACAATGCAAAAATACCTTTACAAGTAGAGTCTGCATTCAAAATTATAGTGAAGTAAAAGTAATATATAATGCAGAAAAATGCTATGTGATTGTTACTAACTATTATAATTCTGTTAGTATTGATGATGCATTAATGTGTCAGCATTTTACTGTCCACATTTTACCAACCTTATAACTGTTGGGTTAATTCATTTATAACAATGAATCAAATCTGTAAAGTAACCATCAACTACAGCTGTCAGATAAATGTAGTGGGGTAAAAAGTAGAATATTTTCCTCTGAAATGTAATGGAGTAGAGGTATTAAGTAGCATACAATGTAAAGTATGTACAAGTACCTCAAAACTGTATGGTATTTGATTAAAGGTCCCATGGCATGAAAATTTCACTTTATGAGGTTTTTTAACATTAATATGAGTTCCCCCAGCCTGCCTATGGTCCCCCAGTGGCTAGAAATGGCACTATGTGTAAATTGAGCCCTGGGTATCCTGCTCTGCCTTTGAGAAAATGAAAGCTCAGATGGGCCGATCTGGAATCTTGCTCCTTATGAGGTCATAAGGAGCAAGGTTACCTCCCCTTTCTCTGCTTTGCCCGCCCAGAGAATTTGGCCCACCCATGAGAGAGAGAGAGAGACATCATGGCTTTCAAACGAACAACGTGGCAGTTGGTCAAGCCCCCCCTCTCCTCCTTAATAGAAATGGCACATCCTAAGGAAAGCTTATTGTGGGACTGGCTCTAGTGGCTGAATTTCAGGAAAGATACTTCAGATACAGTATTAGGGGAGCACTAGGGCCTATATAAAAGCATCCAAAGAGCACCATGTCATGGGACCTTTAAATGTACCTGGTTACTTTCCAACTTTCCATCAATGATGACAAACAGCAAAGACCACAATAAATATAGCTTACAATACTTGGGATATTATATCAAAAACTAACAATGTATATGTATATGTGTATATGTATATATGTGTATATATATATATATATATATATATATATATATATATATATATATATATATATATATACACACGTCTTTAATTTACAAATATGTACAAAAGTAAACGCCCATTGACTGTAATATCTTACATTTACACAACATTCATTGTAAACAGTGATAAATTCCACATCAATAGACGATGGCTTATGTGCATTGGCTTGCTCAGCATTTATCTCTGGTTATCATGAAGAGCATAGCTAGCTGGAGCTTGTGACTTACTTTAGAGAGGACGGCTATATGTTTATATCTGTAATATCAGTTGTTACAGAGCACTGTTGCACAGAGAATTTAGCTATGTGAACTAACTTTGGACATTAGATGCAACCGGTGCATGTCACTTAATATAATACATATTAAAAAAGCTTGCTGCATTGAAACACAAAGACACATATATAAGAAAACAAACATTCAGTGCCAGGAAATGTCTTGCATTTTGTGTGCATCATCAAAAAAAAGATCCTTTTTAGTAACTAAGGCAACAACCACCAGTAGAGTCTGAATAGCAAGGGGCTCCAAACAGAAGCAGAATATGATAGTGATGGAGGAGCAGCATTGGACGGAGGCTGTGTAATGTCTATCATCTTGTTAGACTGTCCTTCCTCCTCACTGCTGATAGCTCGAGTGGTCAAGAGTCTGGCCCTCGATGGCCCATAGTCCTTCCTCTCAACAGAGGGGGGCAAAGTGGGCAGGGTGCAGGTTTCAATCGAAGGTAAGCACCCGACATCAAGCCATCGAGTGAAAAGTTCTGACGTTAGCTTGAGGAGTTCTTCAGGAGAGGAAGATAATGTGGAGAATTGGGTCAGGTCCGTCTCCTCCTGGAACCTCTGAGACAAGGAAACAGGGAACAGATGAAGATTTCCAACAGAAGGAGAAGAAAAAAAGAGAAGCTTTCAAAGGCACATTCACAGGATCTTTAGAAGCACAACTCTTGTTAATGTACTTTTACATAAATTCAAGTTTGAAACAAAAAAATTAATATTTTGCACTAAGCAATCACATTTCAAATGACCAGTTATTTACCAGTATGTCCTTTTTGCATTCAAGTAATGTCTTTTAATGGTGAGATATATTTGAAAGGAAACCCTACCTCTGTATTTTTGTTCTTTTTTATAATTTTATCCAGTGTCTGCTTTAGATCGAGGATAAAGGAGTGATTTAGGTGCTCATCCCAGAGGTTACCAAGAAGAACATGCCAGGACTTCAGGAGCACTACTGCAGCAGGGAACACACAACACTGCAGGGAAAAGGTAGAGCAACACAACAACCCCAAAGTTAGGTTTAGTGTGCAAAACACGTGACAAATCACCGCAAGAACCACATCAATTGCTCAACTACATGCGAAACTTGAGGCCACATTATACGGCAGTCTTTTTTACAAGGCCTGTTATATAGTAATAGCTGTAGCTTAGGTAAAAGCTAATAATTATCCTGTTAAAGAAACCAAAAAGATGATGTGCAAACCTGAAAGACTGTAAAATGTACAACCCATTTATTGCATATCAAACCCCACTTCCTCTTTTTTTCTGATAAGCAACTCACCGGATCAGTGTCACAGAGCATGCTTTTTGTGTAGCGGTGCACTACATAGTAATCTTTAGGAAATACTGTCCGCTGGAAGGGAAAACAAAAGCAAAGAAAAAGATGAGAATACACCCACAGATGATGAAATGAGTTAGCATTTATGTGGTTACTATACTGAAATATATCGACTGAGTTTGACAAGAATGGTGTATTCATGTAGAAAACAACATAACTAACCGCTGACGTGAAACTACACACTCCCTTTGTAGAGCTACACATGGCAGTCATATACACTGTTTGTCTTCTGATAACGTTACAGCTCATCAGATAACAAGGCAGAGCTGAATATTCTCATTCATTCGAGTGAGATCTTCACCTTTGACCACCTTTTTAGACCAACTGAATTGACTGAAGGACACTTCAGAAAACCCCAAAGGATTACATAAAACAATAAACAAAGTCAATGTTTTTAACTTACAAATCCAGTCGGATTAGAGTCTATAGTCGTTTTAATGTTTTTCACACCTTCCAGGTCAAAGTCACATCCACCACATCGGACAGTCAACAGTGATAGCAACAGCAAAACTGTTAAAAGCATGAGTAAGAAGAAGAAGAGAGACAAAACACATTCAGATAATTGCTGGAAACTTTCTGTGGTTTTGTAGCTTGTTCAAACAGCATACCTACTAAAACGCATTACATCATTTCCTGCCTCTATTAGCTATTTCTGCAGAAAACATGAAACATGGCCAGTTGTTACAACAGTTCTACGTAATTGAATTAAGACACTGGAAATGCTATCATAACAATACAAAGTGACACAATAAATCAGTTCTGATTCACTCATTACTATATAACATAATAACCAGTTCCAAGTATTCCACTATTTTCCTACAAAAAAGAGCACTAACATGCAGTTAATGTTTGTTTCTCACCTTGCAGTGACATCCTTTTATCTTTCAAAGAATGGACACTTCTCCATTTCTCTTGTTGACAACAATCACTCTGCAGACGGGTTTCTGTGTCAGTCTGTGAAAGGCAAAGTTTCCTCTTCTGTGGTTTCTTGAGGTCTTTGACACAGAGTATGTTGCTGTGTCTTCTTCTTCACCACCGTTTGATATTTAGTCTTCTTGTTGACATCCCTTATACATTCCTTCCTTTTGAGTCCTTTTGGTACTTTCCAATAAATGCCTCATTTATCCTCTCATGCCATCCTGCTCTCTCACTTTGGATTTTCCCACTTAAGCCTGAATGGCTGGAGCCTTTTCCTATGAAAGCTTTTGTTTGTTCTTTTACTATATCTCTTTCCCTTTCTCCCTCTCACTACTGACCTAGAATCTTCCTCAACAGCCTAATTTGAACCACTCCTCTCTCCCTCGAAAATTGTTAATGGATAAAGCGGGAGAGACACTGGCCTCCTCTTCTCTCTCTCTCCGTCTGGCCACCGTGTATCCTCACTGCGCTCAAAGTGAAAGTGCTCTGCTGGATTGCTTGTCTGCTCCCTTTAAGTCTCGGCCCCTCCCACCACCACACGTTTTACCTCACTATTGACTGACCCGGCCCCCCCCTGCTCCCCACATTCCCTGACACCCACCCTCTTACCCCCAACCTCCCCCCTCCAAACCAGGCCCAAGGAGGCTTAGTCATGCAGTTGGAGCGTATGTTTTTCATTTGGACTCTCCCCCACACCTCTGTGCCTGTGGATCCCCTGGTTTTTATCTCTCCAGAGTCTGTGTGCAATATTATACTGTTTAATCCTCCTTTTTTTTTTTTTTTTTTTTTAAATACATCAAGAATCACATTCCCTGAAAAACAGGATTGCAACACCACATCGCAAGAACTTGCAAGTCATTCCATGTGTGACAGCTTTCTGTAGTAATTTCTGTCAAAATCGGTTGCACAGAGGTGGCTGGTGTGATTGTGACATCTAATATTGGGCACAGCTGTCATCATCCTGTCTGTAAAGTCCCCTCAGGTTGTGTGAAGTGTTGTGTTATTTTGGTTTTCTGTTAGATGTCATGAGAGGAGTTATTTACTAATGAAAAAGAAGGAAGTACAAAGTTGTTTCTTCATGTCAAAGAGAAATTGTTCTTCGGCGTGTCCTTTTTTTTTTTTTTTTTTTAACACAAGCCAAAGGAAGCAAGACAGTCCCATCTCTGTTAAGGGGAAAGGAAACTAGAGACACACTCCCAGAGGCATCATCAACTCAAAACCTCTTCACATATATTAAGTGTTTTAAAGACCGGTCTCCAGTCATTGTGCCGTCTTCCTGTTTCAGGCATCGCTTGCATATTGAGGGAGGTAAATATGTAACGAATTTGTGGAGCTGCTGCAAATTATGTTTGCACTTCTTCTTGCAAAATTAAATCCAGATTTGAGCTAGCCAGAGAAAAGCATAACAAATAAAAGGTAAAACTCTATTATGACACAGTAGCATACTAGCAATGTTGAGAAGTGGAAGTATATATATATATATATATATATATATATATATATATATTACAATATTTGTTACACAAAGAAAGCTAGTCAATCCTAATATGTACAAATTCACTTTTCCTTTTACATTGGACTACATCAGTCTGAATTACCTTTTTAACACAATCACTACATAGGTATGGGTCAAGAAAAAAAAAGCAAGCCCCCCCAATTTAAACAAAGCCGTATGTTGCTGAATTTTATTGACTGAAGTCTGCAAGCTTCAGCAAAGCTACAGGCTCAAGTAACTGTGGTATGAAAAACAATCTCAGCTTTTTAGTAGATCAGTGTGCGACTGGCTCATTAAGAAGCCAAACTCCTGCTGATGTGGTCGGTTGTACTGGAGCGAGGCCATGTTATGCAACCACTTTGTACATTTCAGGACACCAGAAAACATAAAAGTGTTGTCTTACACCACTTAAGGCTTGCTGGCTGACAGCCACTCAAACAAGTGAGTGGGAGCTGGCAGAGAAATGCTGCTCTCCAACTCACTCCCTTTTTATTCTTCCTGTTCACCACAAGATGGAGCCAATTTGTGAAATTAAGAAAAAGGATGTCAGAGTGACCGTTCATATTCATTTATTTCATTTTAAAACATCAGAAAAAGAGTAATCAAAGTGCAAAGTCCGTTTGTAATAAGTTAAACTTCACATGTTAGTATGAAGAGTTCTTCTACAATAATTCCCTTTGACAAACAAAAGCTGGATCAGGATCATAATCAGGGTTAGGAACAGTAGATTTCTCATCACTTAAAAAAAAACAATAATGGATGAGGCAAAGCATTTCTGCCATCCATTCAATATGCCTCTTTCGTTCCACTAAAAGTCCCAAACAGTTCACAAAACTGATGATGAAAGGATTCTTGCTTTCACTTTCCCTTCATTGGTAACCCCCCTTTCAGCTCCCTTTATATTAACCCCTCTACCCTCTACCTCCTCCTCCTTCTCTTTCACTGGCTGGGGCTCCTCTCCCCTCCCCGGACGGCCGTCATTAAATGACTCTTGTAGGTTTTGCTAAGTCCAGTCATCCAGAACTTGAGCAGCCTGACGTTGTCTTCCTCGCCCGGCCCTGTGGCGCCAAGAAGGGCCAGAACCTTCTGGGTGTCCTCCCTCCCTCGCCCGTCCACTTTAGAGAACTTGAACAGCACTTTGACTTTACTGGAAGAGAGAGAGAGAGAATCGGCTATGAGAATCTTACTTAAATCCAGGTGGTCTTAATGAGAGTGAATGGATTTTACTCACTTCATCCACTCTTCCTTCAAACACAGCAGGCAGTGAGACACAACGTCCACAGACAAGTTCTCATTAGACAGAGCCACCTCAAGCTTGTTCAATAATGTGGGACCTGGAAAAATAGGACAAAGATTATTTGACAGTTCATCGGTCATTATACTATGGCGCTACATCCTTTTTTATAGTGTTTCCTGCTAATTCAAATACCACCCAAGGACGTTGTGTTTTTGGTCCCTTTTGTCCATTATCTCAAAAACTGACTTGTTGACAGAACAGTTTTGAATGAAAGCTGGTAGAAAGACAGGCTGTGTGCCAAAGGACATATCAGTTTTTGATGAGGTTCCAGATCCAGATCCTTCGACATGTCTGAACATTTTCACATTCATGCCTGCTCCTACTTAAATGAAAAATAAATCTGGCCCACATAACCCAACACTAAGTGTATTTTGATGCAGATTCAGATCAAAAGTATTTTCTGTGATTAATTAAAATGAGTAAGTTTAAGTCAGCGCAAACAGTGGCAGCAAACATACAGTGACAATTTATGACTTCAGGTATGCCTACTCACCCCTGTCTGTGGGCTGTGTGTTGGCACTGCTGATAGTGAACTGATAATGGGAGGAGATATCATCTTCACACGCTGCTGAGATCTGACAGCTTCTCTCTAAACTGACATCCACCAGCACTGAAAACTCTTCAGGACAAACAAAAGAAAAGGTAAAGTCAACACAAGATAACCTGCATGTACAAGCCTACAACTTGTAACAGCAGTTCTCTCTGAGATTTCATACACTAATCTGTCACAGAGGCGCTCTTGTACCTGAGGAGCTGACGTGTGTTGGAATAGGCACATCTGGGCTGAGACCCAGAAAGTTGCATTTGTAGGCCTCCTCATACTGACCACTGTATGGCACAGAACGCACACAGCCTACTGGGAGCAAAGACTGATGGGAAACAGGACAGAGATTCAGATTATGACCATGGTTTGCTAAGTAAACATGTTAATGGAAAAGCTCTCCCACTCAGTTATTCTGGCCAATAGGCCTTTTTCACACAACAGGATTAGGATTTTTTTTCCGAACACCCAAAGCAGGCAGCACCGATTCACCCTCAGTGGTTTCTTTGACATGAGAATACTTTGAATGAGTACGTAGTTCCATCCACAGTTGACTAGGCAGTCCTTAATGTGGCTCAGGACACAAACTTGCACACACTGCTAAAAGAAATGTGTCATAAACCACATGGTCATAAAACACCTCCGAATGTGGTCTGAGTGATAGGATCTCAATGCATCTTCAATGCGTCCTGGGTGCATTCCACTTGTGATCGGATCACTCAGATCAGATTTTAATACCAGGTGGAAATGGACTCAGACATACAAACACCTGGCAAAGTACTCAAAACGGACACACACACACACACACACACACACACACACACACACACACACACACACACACACACACACACACACACACACACACACACACACACACACACACACACACACACACGGCTAGTTATTACAATCAAATATCTTCAGAATGATCGTCTAATGAAAACAGTTACATGCACTGTCTCGTTTGTGTATCTTGCATAGAAAGGTCAGGGAAGCGTGTTCAGGCAAGGGCAATTTCAAGGTGTGTAATGGTGGGTAAATAATAACATGTCTTCAGGCAAGAATTGGAAATTAGAAAAAAAGGGTTATGGAGTAAATGCTCAATAATGTCTTTGTGGAGAAATAACTGAAACCCAATTCAGTACAATCAGTTTATATGACATTGAATATGCTTATGTAAGAAAATATTCAATTTCTTTTCTTAAATCATCACATTTCACTAGTACTTTTCAACCTTAACAGCATGAAACATAAATGTTTGGTGTTAAATGATTGTAAGAGTTACAAATGTGTTATACTACACTGTATTTAACTTACACTATGGGTCAACTAACGAGGACCCTCACAGGTGTTATCACACCAAATTCATATTTACAAACATCATAATAACACCGTCCCTGCTAACGAGGCAGAAAGGGATGCAGCAGTAGAGTAAACTACCTTGAGCACCGTGAAAGCTGACTGGATGAGCCCGGGGTCAGCGCCTCTCCATATGACCTGATTTCCCATGAGCACGTGCCACACTAGCTGACGAAACTCAGCAGCCCCAAGGACCTGCAGAACAAATCAGACTGTAATGTACAACAGCTCACAGATACATTATGAGAGCTAATGTAAAAATGTGAATTAACTTCTTTAATAGTATTTTACTAAAATGTATTAGATTAATGCCATACAACTATAACTGTGTTTGTAATGCTCTCCCAAGTGGAAGGTTGAAGAAACAATACAATTAAGCTTTTTTTTTTATTAGTTTTCTATTTTCTACACAACACAATGACAAGCTGAAAAAGTACCTAGGTTTACCTGTCTCAAATGCCTCAGGGACCTACATTTTGGGCCAGGTAATTCATTTAATTTTGCATCATCACACAGGAAGTTGAGGCCCAGCTCACTCTCTGATTGGTGCCGCTGTGACATAGAACTGCCTCCTTCTGCTCCCTCCCAGCAGCTCATTTCCTCCTCTTGTTCTTTTGGAAACAGAGAATGACATAAAAACAAAAATAGCGATGATCAAATGTTTTCAAGCCAATTACCAGTGCAGGGCAAATTTCACAATTTACATGAGCTGGTTATTAGTCACACTCCATATATAGAGTGTAATGTGCTATTTCCAAACTAAAATCATCACTGTACGGTCTCAAAAAGAACACTACAAAAAGAAAAGAAACTTAAAAAAAACATTCGTACTGCTTCAATATTGATAATGGAATTATTTTTCCTTTTCATGACTTGGAGTTGGAAACTGTGATTTGGATAAATGCTAAAGATAAAAAGTGTACAATAATAAAAAACAGGAACAGGGTATTAAAATTCCACAACATAAGAGCCGCGCTGTTCTCGGGAATAGCTCTGTAAATCTTTTAATCACTTTCTAAATCTTGACTAATAACTGTGTAAACACTTTCTGGAAAGGGAGACAGTGTATTTGAGTACACTGGCTCAGTGAATTTTTCTGGTGAATCATACTTTACCGGAGACTTTTCAGACTGATGATAAAACCATTGCAGATTGTGTAAACACATGACATCTGCTGATATCATCCTCCAGCAAGAGGCCAAACTTGTCCGCAAGGCGAGCATTGCCATGCCAAGTTTTATGTCACTGGACAATTTCATCAGGCTTGAACATATGTTAGATGGGTAAACACAAAAGTTTAGTTAAAATCCTCCTGTTTGATTAAGGACAATGTGACTACCTGTCTGTCTCTCTAAAAGCACCAGTGTGTCCTCAGTAGGCGCTCCCTCCAGCAGCTTCTCTGTCAGGCGACAACCACATGCCTTCAGCAGCCTGAAGAAATTGTGAAAACATGAATCCACATATCAAGGTGAGTCATTACAGACAAACCACAGCTTGTATGTCACAGAGTAGGGCTGACACTATATCAACTCACCAGCTGAACGAGGAGTGCAGGCTGGCCCAGAGGTTGGGATGCTGGGTAAGAGAAGTTAGTGATCGGGCTGCGTTGCCACTCCTTTGGTGTGGGAAAACTGCAGGAGAGAATACACTATTCATCCTCACAGCTCGCTGGGGACAAACTCCTTGTTCGTTGTCAAACACCTGATGGAGAGAGCAAGACATTAGGTGCCCTTATAGATACTTGTGGAATAAGTCTTCATATTTCTATTTGAGTAATCAAAATTAAAGGCATGTTGTGTCCGTGTGTGCACCCCACCTTGAGGGCTGTGCTTTGCAGGCTCTGTATAGTGAGTCTAAGGTGGCGTAACAGGAAAGGCCAGGAGTTGATGAGGTAGATCCTGTCCATTGCTACCATGACAATACTGTACCAGCGCTGGAAGCCCCTAGCCAGGCTGTCTTTGATAAAGAAGGTGTGCGAGAACACAAAACCGTGTTGCTCATCTCCAAAGAAAATTGGTCCTTCGCGGCCGGGACACACCTGATGTAACAGACAGAGAGAAAATAGGTAGAAGTATATGTGGCGACAGAAGTTTATCTAGTGTATGAGATGTGTGACTCACACACACATACATGCACACGTACATCGCTGTTTACCTCACAGCTGAGGCTGCGTACGCAGGCCTGACGGACCACGCTGAATAGCTGTGGCTGTCTGGGATGCTGGTGGCTCAGGAAGCGAATGCCTGTTTCATCGTCAATGCTCACAAAGCCTGGGTGAGATGCAGGAAGAGATCGACATCCCTACGACGCAAGAAGAAGAGGAAAATTTGTACTCTGAGATAGTGACAGGACTATGGACTCACCTCGACCAGAAGTTATAGCCATCGTGTTATCATGTAGAAGACAGGTAGGGAGAAGGGTGGTGCTGTTCAAATGGAGGCAAGTTTTTTTTAAATGAGCTCATGGTGAGTTGACAGTTGCTCTGCGCTCACCTCACACATTTCTCCCCTCTGTGTGGCCGAGCTGTTGGCCCTCATTGTCAGCCCTTCACCTTCCCGGTCACCATCTCGGTCCCTGTCCCCCGGCACTGGGGCACCTGTATGGGATGAAGGGGATGGGGATGGAGGGTGCAGTGCCTCGGTACAAAACAACGTTCGAGGGCCATGGAGCTCACAGAAGTGACAGAGAGCGACCAGAGCATTCATCTGAAAGGGAGATTACAAGTTTTGGAAATGTTTATTGTGCTAAATATGTTTTCCGTGATATGAGCAATAAAAAGCAGAACATAACATTTGTTTCTGGTCAGTCACTGACATTACTAGATTACACTAGGGTTAAGACATTGTCATTACAGCGAATCGTCTTACCTTTAGCACAGAGCCAATTTCAAGAAATGACTGGTGCTCAATGCTACTTCACAAAGAGACATTCATTGGTCGCAACGTCCATAAAACCCAAAAGCATATTAAAATAGTGATATTAACTAACTCAATTCTTGATTTAGTCCGTTTTGCAAAACTCCATGATTCTCAGTGTCTCATATGTAGGGTTTCTACACTTTTCTTCTTCTGTTTTTCTTCTGTGCGGCAAGGCAACAACAGATCCTGTCACATGATGCAGAGTCACGCGCTCGAGCACAAATGACGAATGCCAGTTTTAGCTGCGCGAACGTTATTGCAATTTTAACTGTTGAAGCGAAAATGTCTCGAGTATTTTTAAAGCGATACGAAAGTCAGCAAACAACAGATGTATTTGAGAATTTCAGGCTTTACATAATGTTTCCACAGAGGCATTTGTCGACGAAAGACATCTTAAAACTACATTTCCCATGATGACTGTGCGATAACCAACTCAGGGTCAAAGTGCGATAAAAAGTCAGAATCGTTTGCTCCTTCGGTTAGTATGTCAACAATATTTCCCAGGTGATTTTTAAAGACGTGTTCATGTTGTATGTGTATTTTCTAAATATGACGATTATTTCTGTGGGAGTTGTTGGGTTGAAATGTTTTTAGGACGCTGACCAACCACTTCCGCATTAGCTGAGTTTTCCAGTTTTAGGAGTGCCATTCTGCCAGGTCAAACAAGTAGCGTATAGCAGCAAACACCACAGTGAAACAGCAGACGTTTTGTCTTTTTTAATCACAGATTTGAGCATGGCTTCAGACGGGTTAGGAGTGCCATCGTTTCCAACAGAGGACCCGAGAGATGATGGGACCCACCTGACAGACACACCCAGTCCAGAGGCAGGGGTCCCCGCTGACCCTCACTCTGGCACAGACACCCTAAAAGTCCCAGCAGGTAAATAAACCTGTATATCAGGGTAGTAACTGTTTGGTGTTTGTTAAATGGGTCTCTGAAGGCCAACTAACTTCATTTGAGACATTATATAGCTATAGGTTAGCCCAAATAATGTATCATAGCAATCAATCAAATCATTGTATTTGTCACACCCAAATCCAGTATCCAATACAATTCCAGTGAAATGTAATCCTGTCTCATTCAACTTAAGTATCCTAGACTTTTTCTTGCAACACTTAGTGGAAATATGACTGAAATCTTAATCTTTACCAAGTGATCAACTCTGGAATCCAATTACCCCATCTGTGACACAGTTCTGTGTTACTGTGAGCAGTTGATTTCTGGTAAGTTCGTGGTCATGCTCTCATTTTGCCTGAGCCCCTCTCATTGGAAAGCGGAGCTGAATAAGTTAGCTGACAATTGTAATGAAATCCAACATTTTCATTTCATGCCGGGCAGCTCTGCTTGAAATGGGCCAGAGGATTAGGAAGTGAGTCACGAGCCGTAAGTTTTGGCTCTGGCCTCCAAGTCCAGTATGAGACAAAGATTTATTATCTGCTTCTCCTCCCTTACTTGTATGACTAGGCTCAAATACAGAGAATCTTTCCAAGGAATAAAGAATTTCATAAGTAATATTTTACCCAGTCACTTCCAATCTGTTTTACTGATATATTATGTCCGGAAGCAGCTGAAAGACTGCTATAAGTTTGCTCACATTCTCTGATGACCTGCGCAACCTATGCCAGACAGTGTTATCTCAGTGGGTAGGAAGCTTATACCGTTAATAGTTAAGGGATTTGGGGCGTGAGTCACATCCAGTTTTCCTATCTGGAAATAGCATTGCAGGGTGTGTGGTATGTGTTTGAGTTTAAGTTTACAGCCATTCCCAACTACTTGGCTGACATTTGAGTCTTCTGGGTCAAGTCATTGCCACCTGTTACATGACTTTTTTTCCAGTCATGTAACTGTCATCCACTGATTAAGAGATTAATCACTCATTTAGTTATCAATTTTAATATCAGACCTGCTTAAGATAAGGATCAGAAGGAATTTAGTAAAAGAGTTTCAAAATTGAGGGCAGGTGATTATTAGCGATCATATTTCCTGTTGCTGTACATTAAACATCTATGTGTGATCTGGCACACATAAACATTTCTCACTGACATAGAGGCTCATATTAGGAGACACAACTCAACCATGTATTAAAAACACATACAAATACCAAACAAATACCTAATTTCCTGCTCTAAGTATGACTTTCTCATATTACTGTATAATAATATATTTTCATTTATCCAGCCTGCTGGCTTAAGTAAACAGTTTAATCTGAGAACATCCTGCTGTTATAGATATTTTCAGTGTTGTACTTTCCTGTGTACCTGTATCCTTTCTTTTCAACGTCACTGCCTGGGTCTTTTTCAGCCTGCGGGGGCCCTCAAGCTGTTGATTAGGGAAGGTTGGGTCATCATGTTTGTTTACTCTTTACCTGAGAAAGACCCTCGACATATTGGTGCAGAATTAATATGGCACAAAGACTATAGGCTGCTGGAGTTAAATGGGATTACTTTGTGCAAAATCTGCGTTCCTATTTTGCCATTTCTTTAATTAAATGTAAATCAGAACCCATATTGGGAGGCCGCTCACCTTTATTACAGGCTGTCATTACAGTTTGATTACACATCTGTCCCACTTCCTTTTACTCTGTACTTTATCTCTGTCACTTTATCATTGACAGAGTCAGCAGAACAGACTGGAGTCAACATTTGCCAATTTTTCCTGAAGGGAAAGTGTCATTTTGGCCACAGATGTCGTTTCTCTCACAGGTCAGCTCGCTTTACCTTTTCAGCAAACTCACCAACACGATAAAGGATGACTTTTCCTTAGAGCTGGGCAATGTATCAATATTATATTGATATCATGATATGAGACTAGATATCGTCTTAGATTTTGGATATTGAATATCGTAATATGGGATATATGGTAATATGGCATTTGAACTTACCAGACTGTTCTAGCTATTCTATTATTTGCCTTTAACCACTTTAGCCATTATATCCACATTACAGATGACTATCTAAAATATCACTGTGAAAATGTTTTGTAAAAGCACCAATTGTCAACTCTATTTATCAATATTGTCGCAATATTGATATCGAGGTACTGTATCTGGTCAAAAATATTGTGATGTATTCTCCATATTGCCCAGCCCTACTTTTCATTTTGTACTTTGATTCTTCACATATGTAAATCATTTATTTTTAGTAACTGCAACACTAAATAGGTTTGCAAATTATTGTAGCACCAAGGTGGCTAGCATTAAATAGATTGCTGCCTGAATGTTGTGAATATGATCAGGGCAATTTTAGTATAAGTGATGGTGGACAAAATCCAAGGTCCTCATTCTATGTGAAAATTTACGTTTGCAACAATTTAATAATAATAATTTATAATATTTTTTTTTAATAACTACAACACAAAGCGGTTGAAAATCATTGTAGCACAACTTCTAGAATTAAATGATTGATGGCTGTCTGAATGCCATTTCCTGCTCGATGGTGTTTCTTGCCCCCAACTGCTCCTTCTAGGCAGCGCTGCGACCGCTGCCTTCAAGGCACTTAACCCTAACCATAACCCTAACCATAACCCTAACCATAACCATAACCATAACCATAACCATAACCAGTGCCTCCCAACTTGGGGGCAAAAAAAACACAGATAAACCCATTTCCTTATTGCTAAACTCTATCTGCAAAGTGTCTTTTTGAAAGTTAAAAAGTGTATTGTGTGTATTTGTTATTTTTATTGGTCAATCATTGCTCATATTGCACATCACGACTACAGTAATATATGGGTGCTGTTTAAAGTTCAGCATGCTACATGAAGGTTAATCCGTGTCAAATGGAGTTAAGACTAAGAGCATTTTTTTCCATCTTCACATGAACCTTCTGACATTTTTTTCCACTCTTGTTGCTCTGTTGTCTTAGTAACACATCAATAGCTGATTCAGGGGCTGTCTCATCTGACCAGAGTGACAAACAAGATGGAGAAAGGATGGAAAAACACAAAAACAAAGTGAACAAAGCAACAAAGCCAAAATATGAGGCAAAAGGTCACTCCACATGTCCTCTGATAATGACAACATGAGGCCACTTTTTCTGTAGATTAATGTGTTTTAACACTTTTATTTATACCTTATTCTCCCGCAGAGGTGAACAAAAAGCCTCGCATGCGCACAGCAGATGACGTTATCTCTCGGATCCTGTGGGACCCATCTGCGGATGGATCAGAATTTATAGTGGGCTATGTGGATCGCTTCCTTGGTGTGCTGGAGCGTCCCTTCAATGACTTCAACTGGGACACTGACCCCTGCGACTGTGATTACTCTTCTGAGCTGGCCCTGCCCAGACACAGGATCCAGTACTTCACTTACAGAGGGCACCGCGTCTGGGACCGCCACAGCAGGACTGACAGGGTGTTTGGCTCCACCGGTCAATCTCTGGCTCCCCCCTTTGGAGAGGAGGAGGAAGTAAAGGGTAAGAGTGGACCCTTTATTGCTACCCCACCTTACATACAACAAGATACAAACTGACGTACACGAAATTTACAAACGTCTGTACTACTCTACAGAATTCACACTGACGAAATCTAACTATTTGTTTGACATGAAATTAACACAGAAGGCCAAGACAGACTTATAACAACAGAAGATCAGCCACCTGCTGTCCGTGGGCAGGAAGAGAGTGAAACAGATGAGTGTACTCCTACTAAGAACACACATCTGGAGGAAGAGAAGCAGAGTGAGATGAATACTCGCACCCCTGACTCAACACAACCTGCTCCAAAGTTTAAAGGAAACACTTCTCCGGAACAACTGGAATCACAAGAAACATGTGTTTTGGAGGAGGCTGCAATGAGGTTGGTCTGGTGTTCATGTTCATTCTTTATTTATTTAAATTGAACTGATAACAGATAACTCCTGTACACAACAAAATAGCATTTTTACTGTCTACATTTTGTATACTCAGCCTCTATACTCTATTTGTTCAATGCAAAATGCCAACTTAGTCAAAGTGAAACGGAATTTAGATCATCTTTAGCTTTCGCAATGTGATGTAAAAAAATAGAGCTGCAATGATTAGTTTATGGACAGCAAACGGTTCTGCAACTATTTTGATAATCAAATAATACATTAAGAATAATAATTTCTTTGTCATAGATGATAGTAAATTGAATACATTTGGGTTTTGGACTGTTGGTTGGACAAAACAATACATTTGAAGATGTTAAAATACTTTTTTATTTTATTTGTATTATTACTATTTTACATTCATTACATATGATTGGTATATGACAACAGATAACTAAGCAATCAACACAATGGCATAAGATTACAACTTGGATTTTACTGTGTTTCTAAGACATAACATTTTACATTTAGGAAATTGTATGTTTTGTTACTTGGAAAGCAATCTTGCAATACACTCTCCTCCCTTTTGAGTAATTGTACTCACATATATTGATTTTAGACCTACGGCTTCAACAAACCAAATGTCCTTATCCCAAAAAGAGGGCACAAGCATAAAAAAGGAGGGTGCGGAAGAGACTGAATGGCAAGAAAGCTGGGAAAATAATGAAGATGCTTCGGTTTGTACAGCACAGTTCATCCTGAAATACCTTATTATCCAACTATTACAGTTCAGGTTTAACAGTGATGCTCTGCTCTCTACTATACACAGAGTTACCTCGGAGCCATGAACATCAGCCAGAATCCGTCAACACCTCTGGAGCAGAGAGAGGAGAAGCGTGGTGTTGGTCGCCCCCCTAAAAAACGACCCACGCACTTCATCACCTTCAAGGCCAACACTCCTGCTATCCTCTCCTGTTTCCAGCAGCTGAAGGAGGAGCTCACCTCCCTTCTGCCCTCCTCTGCCCCTCACTGGCAGACCGCCCCCAGCCTCCATGTCACCATGTGCCTCCTGAATTTGCCCGGCCCAGCTGAGGTAGCCGCTGCTGGGGAGATCCTGCGACGGTTTGCCCATTTGGATCGTAACCCTCCGGTGTCTCTGACCTTCCCTGTGAGGCTGAAACATTTCAATGGGAAGGTGCTGTTCCTGAGCCCCCAGCCACAGCTTCACCTCCAGCAGCTCAACAGTGGCCTGCTGGAGGCCTACAGGGAAGAGGGCTTTCTCCACAAGGACTCCTACAATCCGCGCTACCACCTCACACTGGCCAAGGTAGAAGGCATTGAGGGAGACAGGATTTTTGAAGGGGTGGGGGACCTAAAGGTGGGCAAGGGTTTAAATTTTGGCCGTCTGCCAGTAAACACCTTACATCTTTGTGCCATGGGAGTTTCCAAAGTAGATGGTTTTTATCAGACCGTGTGCACAGTAACTCTTCGATAATAGAAGAGTGGGCCATTTCACATGCACACACTACAGTACATATAAGGAAGTTAATACAATGGGTGCAATACCTCTGAGATTTGCACTAGCCATGTGGCCTCTGTTTTTAACTTACTTCAGATAAGATGCACTTTTAAAGATAACCGGGTTATATAAAGGCCTAAAGGGAGTAAAATGAACTTAGCACATCAACAAAGCTATGTTTAATTATAGTAAAACCATATTAAGATGCAAAGTCCACTACACTTCTATTGTAGTCTATTCTGTAGTCTCATCTATTTTCCTTAATGAATGCAATTTAATCTGTTAACGACATACGTTATGTCCTATTGATATTTCAAGATGAGAAATGAATGTACACACAGAATAATGATACAGGGGATTTATAATGCAAGCTGATATAATACACCCAGAGCTTGCTCAAAGCACACTTTGCCTGCCTGAACAGAAGAATATAAAGACTAAAAACAGATATGCATCTTTTCATATTCATTGTACTTTGTGTCTGTTTTTCATGTTACAATGCAAAGTTGAATCAGTCTTTTTATTTGTTGGCTTTAGTTGATTAAAATTATACTATTACACTATTAAGCCCACAAGTGCCAAATAAAACATCTTTCAACATTAGAACTAAAATGATAAGTCAATTAATCGATCAGTGGGTTAACAGAAAATTACTTGGAAACCATTTTGATTTATTTAATTGAAGTCAAGCAAAATTTCCAAAATGCCCTAGTTCTAGCTTCTCTATTCTCCATTGACATGCTGATGCCGCTGTACTTGGCGTGATGTTGTAGTAACATCAACATTTTTGTTTGACTGAAGACATCACCTTTTCTTTACAATTTTCTAAAATTGTATTGATCAAAATTAATCATTTAATTGAGAGACTAATCAGATTCATTGCTATACACAATAATAACATTAGTTGCAGCCGTAGTCAAAATGGAACCCACAGTATGAATCATGAAGAACTGTACTGTACATAGTTCATAGTCAAATCTGCCTTCAGGCCATGAAGGGGACAAATGGAAATAGTTGCGAAGGGTTTTCAATTAGCTTTGAGTCATTAAACTCACAGGATGCAGAGTAAAATAGGTACTTTCTTAAAACATAACATGACTTAAGTCAAAAGCAGTTTTCTTTCCCTCTAATTATTCTCTGGTGGGCAAAATAAGGTGTTCAGGGCCAACTTCTTGCTTTACTTTGATATTGACTGTTTTACCACTACACAGACAGGACATATGCACCTGCCATAAAGGCTTATGTTATGTATGAGGCATAAATAGTTTATGAGGGGAAAATCTGATGTTTTCTTTACTGAAATGAATTAACCAAAGTAGTTTTACTCTGCAACCTATAATATATATTTGTGAATATTGTATGGATGGTGTTCTACAAGAACGATGACTTTGTACGCCTTTTACAATGAATTATAACCACTTGATTGTGACATTAAAGGACATTAAATATTGAATTGGTTATTTTAAATCCTGTGAGTGGTGATATTTTATCGGTGCAGTGATGGATGGCCTGGATGGGGTACTGTTGCTGTAGTTTAACATAGAGACACATGGAGAACGCTTCCTGAACAACTCTTGCATACATAATATAATTTTGTCTTCTTTCACACACACACACACACACACATACACTATACATAAGCTATATGAGTCAGTGAGTATGCTCTCTGGGTCTCTACTGTTTGCTCTCTCATTCGCATTATCTCCCTGCCTCCCTTCCCCCACTCTTTTTCAGTGACACAGAAAAACTAACGCCGCCCCCTCCCTCTTTGCTCATTCGCTTCTGCCCCCCTTTCTCCAATGGCAGACAAACACCATACTCTTTTTACCATTTTTTTTTTACCATTCTATCTCCAAAGGATTTCTCAGTCAAATCACCCATAGAGCATCTTTATCAGCATGCTCTCATCACTTCTATTATGTTCTCTGCGTTCTTGTCACTGAATCAGTGTTGATGCTACTCTGCAGCCTCCACTGAAAGCTGGTTTTGCCTAAAAAATACATTGCATGTCGCTTTCCACCCCTCTCTATTCATTGTTCACTACATCTCTCACCCTCCCTCCTCTTTCTCTCAGCATCACTCCCTGGGAACCCACTTTTTGTTTCTCCACAGTATTTTGTGTTGCCTGCATCTCCCCCTCCCCATATTATTCTATGTGTGCTTATTCGCTTCTCTTACTCTAATTCTATGCGCATCTCTACCTCACATTAGCTCTCGAGACATTGCAGCCTTAACAGTGCTTTCATAGGCAAGAGTTCACTATCTTGCATCCAACATGGGAGTGGATTTTTTTTAAACATCTCCTTTCACTATTATTTAGCGCACACAGTTGGCTGCATTTCTACTCTTTCAGTAATCTGGTCAGGGTTCAGTGTGGTAGTCTGGACGGAGATTGGTCAGGTTGATGGGAGTGTGCATGAATGTTTGGTGGGGGTCGGCATTAGAAGTGCGCCTCAGTATTAAGTGAGTGAGGGGTTAGACCCTGCTAATCCCTGTTAACAGATTAATTATCTTTGGGCAATATCGTGTTGCTGCCGTGTTGAGAAGTCACTTGGGCGTTAAGCTATGATGGGCTACAATGCAACGATAAAGGGTCCCTTAGGGGTGTCTCCTCAATCTTAATCCCTCTCTCTCTCTCTCTCTCTCTCTCTCTCTCTCTGTCTCTCTCTCTCTCTCTCTCTGTCTCTCTCGCTCACTTGCTCTCACTGAGAGCTCCTCTCATCCATCAACACAAGCACCTCTCCACTGTCACCAGACAACCCTACAATTATTGTCTATTTAATATTTCAATAACTGCAAGAATTATTGGCAAATTTGTCCCCATTTTCACATATTCTTGGCACATCTCCAAGCCTTTTTTTCAGGATGATGTTTTTTCAAGAGCATCAAGCGTTGAAGGCTGGCAGTATACCTCTTTGAGTGGGTAAATATTTTACGGACACCAGCGAAGAGAAGAGGAGAGGAGAGGAGAGACAACCTCCCGACACAACCGAGAGAGGTAAGAGACTGTTCTCTCTCTCTCTCCTGTCGATTATGGCTTAATTGTTGATATGGAGGAAAAGATCAATCACCAAGTGAAATATGATATATATGCACATTACACCACATCACAATATATTGCTGATTTGGATCCCTGTTTATCTTGGATGTTCATGAAACCAGTACACCATATTGCCTAAATGGATTCATTCTTATCTTTTCAACTATCTCACCTAATGGATGAATCTTCTCCTATTTGTAGAATAAGATGCTGTAATGGTTCAATTGCATCCAATTATTCTCCACCCAGTAATAGTTTAATGTGTCTCGTATTTCCTCTAAACGCTTTTTGGACTATCTGTTTCAATCTGCAATATAATGTGTTAATAATGTAATGCATTTTGTTCTGCATTGGTTTGTCAGTTTGGTCACAAGTGTAGAAGCATTTTGTCACCATCAACTTGTCATGCTGGACTCTCGCACACATCAAAGCACTGATTCGCTCTGACTTACTGACTATGAGCTGCACTCACTTACCTTCGGTCAGCTGCACTCCCTTTGAAGGTTCATTGTTGCAGAGCTGAGCATTCATTTTATAGATAAATGTAAAGTGGAAATTGAATTTTAATTGAGAATATTCTTCTTCTCCTTGTCGCTTCACGTCAGTAGATAAAGATAAACTTTGCAACCTTCATAAAGATGTTAAATTTCTCCTGGCCGATGGAGTGTGTCGTGAGACTGTAATGCTTTCTCATAAATTACACTCGTTAAGGTTGTTGTTGAGAGGCTGTTAGATGACCACTCAGGCTCTAATGTGAATTATAAAAGATTTTATGAGGCAAATTGGAAATGTGCATCATTTCATCAGCACAAGGACCACATTAATTGTAACTTCTGCTCAAGAGAGTTGTATTGTCATAAAAAGATGAAGGTGGAGATGAATTTTATGTGCTAAAGATGATCCTAAATTCAGCTGACAGAGATGCCTCAGCCTTGTTCTCATTAGCTGCCTCACAAAATGGCCCTTTTCTTTACATTCAGACATCATGGAGTCTCATATCACGCAAGTGATTTCATTCTCTGTGTAGTCTGAGCTCCGTGCAGACTGAAGGCAACAGAATTATTCGCCTGTTTTTTTCTTCTTCTTTTTCTTAAGAGCTCACGGTTGGGTGAGAGTGTTCGCCATCCCTCTCCTCGTCTCTCCCTTTTTTTCTTTTCCTCTCCACCGACTGAACTCAAAATCACATTTATGTGGCTTCAGTTATGCAATGGTAACAGGCATGATAACAAGCTGGCAGGAGACATCACATCAAATTGAGGCTTCCTATCTGTGACAACTGCTGAGTAACTGCTGCTCCAGAGGACTGTGACCTCCCCCCCCCCACCACCCCATCAGCACCTCATTAGGTTGCCTCAATAACTATCTGGGTTGCGGGAGAATCCAACCTGAACTTTGACCTCATGTCTGTATTTCTTCTTTATACATCTTGAATTAATTTAGTGTGAGAAGTGATATCACAGTAAGACAGATAACCTGCTGCCATGCTGGTGATTCATATTTCTTTATCTTTAATTGTTTGATAAAGGGGGGTTTTATGGTGCATTCTAGCTTTTATCTGCCACACACCTGTGAAAATCATTAGTGCAATATTGTCATCCATCAAAGGATATGCTTTTCTATATTGACCCACATTATTGGTGTTGGTGGTCACAGGTAGAATGATTCTCCTTTGATTGTGGAATTATTCCCCCACTTGATTATTATGCCTCTTAAAAAGCTTTTATTGTCTCCAAGTCTGATAAATGCACCTCATAGACCTGCCCCACAGCTCCTATACAACATCTGATCTAATGAACTCACTCAAGATAAATGGTCATGAAGGAATGCATAACTATAACAGCACACAGTCTGTTTACACTGCTGATGTGCGTTGGATGGATGCAGCATGTGTGAACCATTATGTTCAGCGTCATTTTAATAAGGGAAATGGAGTTTGGCAATGATTTGATTTATGACAGTTGGGCTGCTGGAACCATTAAGGTGAACAGGCTTATTGTAATGGGCTTACTGCAGCCCTGTCTGGCCTATGAGCAAACTTGTTCTGAGCCATAAACGCCCAAAATCTGAATAGGAAATTGTCTGGCATTGAATGTGACATGTGGCAAAATCTAAACTTTTTTCATCAGGCACAGTATTTATTATGCATGAATCAATAGAGACAGTAAAAAGCCTCAGCAGGGCTGATTGAGAGTTGTATTGAATAAATAACAGCTGCATTAAAAGACAGTAAAGGCCTTTAATTCAGAATCTATCTGACGTTACTGTTGTCTGTAATATCAGCATTGAGCGGAGCTGTATAACCCTTTGTATTTAAGAATCAGTGCTGTTGTTGTGAACGCTTCTCTCTGTGCTCTCCTCTCTTGAGCTGTTTTAAAATGCTCCTTTCTTAAACAGTAAAGCTCTGATGGTCTCTTAATCTGGGAAGCCAATATCAGAGGCCAACCAGGCTCTCGTCTCGCCCTCTGTTCCCCCTCTGCTCTGTCATTGTAATGAGGATTCCAGTGTATGTTTTGGCTAAACGGATTTACCCCTTGTATTTACCCTACTTTCTCCCCCTTGGCCAGCTTTAGTAAGCAGTGGTTGATGATGCAGTCAAATATATCATTATTTGTTTAATGGTCCTCTTGGTACCTCATACAATGTTCTTCTCCTGCATATACTCTGCCAGGAAGACTTCTTCAAAGACACTATACATCCCCTATATAATCCATGCTCTTCCTCTAGCAGATAACCCTTTTCATAAGGTTAAGAGAGAGGTCTGTGAATAACAGCCATTTGTTATATATAGCCATGTAATCTCCTTGTTCAAGGCAACCCCCCCACTACTGACGGTTATTAATTAATCTGTTGATCGTTTTTGATTGATCAATGAATTGTTATGTGCTATGAAGTGTTAGCCTGGAAACCAGATGAAAACTGCAAGCGCATGTTTCATTTGCTCAATATTTGAAATGCTTGAAACAGCAACATTTTTACTTGATCAAATGACTTAATCAAATGATTACCAAAATTGCTGTATGAGTTTTCTGAAGTTCTGAAGTGAAGATTGTGACAGGTTAAGCTGATAACAAGTTAGCTTTGTTCATTCATGCCATGATGAACTGATCTAAGACCAGTGAAGCCAAACTCTGTTGTACCTGAAGTGTTAGAGGTAAAGCAGTAGAACAGAACACCACACTAACTTCAGCCTTTACTCTGAGTGAGGTTTGTACACAGATTTACACTCTCAAGAGCATGTTTCTATGGCTGACACTTCGGCCCTTTGCACAGGTGATCACTGGTCATTAATTGTCTCCACTGAGTTCGTGCTATTCTCGCTGTCCTCTCTGCTCAGGAAGTCCTTCACCCGTGCTTACCCTCTTTCCGTCTCCTCTGCTCTTACTTCACATCCCGGTTGCTCTGACCATTCCTTCTTCTCTCTCCATCCCGCAGGGTGGAGGAGGGGGACCCGGCACAGTTGAAAATGGCTGCAATGGCAACAGTGCCCAGCTATACCCCTTCACTGTGGGTGAGAGTGTGTCACGCCCTCCCCCGGCTGGACCTCACCATGCAGATGAAGGACAACATCTTTGTCCCCGACAGCTGGGAGTACCAGCAGGTAACAGACACCTGGCTGCCACACCACATGCTGTACAGTAACTGTCCAATCTGAGGCGCCACGTTGCATAATACTTACAGCCCTGTTGCTTCATTTGTAGTTATAACTGTACAGGTACATTGTACTACAATTAATTAACTGGATGATGGACAATTTGCTCTACATCGCACTTTATATTGCTCCATAGATCCCTGAATGTTACAGCAGTCTGCAGCGCTACAATGATTACATTTACAGTCCCTTAAACAATTTTTCATGCCAACTCATTGACCTAATTATTGGTGGTAAGACTGCACTAGAACCCTGCAAGAACCACTTAACTCATCTAATCTTTTTTCATTTTCTACCTTGCTTTAGATGTTGCAATTCTCTTCTAAATTGTCTCTTGCACCTCTGCGGATGCAGATATTTTATGCAATTTAGTTTCAGGTGCATGAGATTGAACATGGTGTGAGCCCTCTTGCAGGTTTCCACAGCTGCTTTTGTCTGTGTGGTTCTAACTGTGCAGTTTCTGCTGCGAAATGCAAGGTTTCATCCTTCTCCTCCAACAGGCTCTCACACAAAACGCTCCAGCCAGTAGTGTCTCACAGTGCATGTTTGTGACTTCTCTGCGGTACAAAAAGAGAGTGGGGACGCAAATTATCCTGCAGAACAGAAAGACAAAAGGGACTGAAAGTGCTCCGAGAGAGAGAATGAGAGAGGGAATGAGTAATGCAAGGAGGTTGCTTAACAGAAGACCGGGCAGAGAGAGAGAAATAGAGAGAGTGAGAGTGGGAGTGAGAGAGTGGCAGTGAATGTATTTAAGTAGGTCACAGATTATTAATAGAGATTCAGTGGTGTGGATAGAAAGAAAGAGAGGGGAGAGTGGGGGAGAGAAAGCGAGGGAGAGCGTGGGGAAAGAGGGGTGGGTGGAGTGGAGCGATGAGGAGGGGCTTCAGAGAGCAGGAGGTGAGATAGAGAGAAGGTGGAGGAATGGGGAGTGACAGACGGGCAGATGGATGAAGGATAATACTGTAGATATGTGCTGAAGCAAAATGTGTTTCAGTAATGTTGACTTTACGACATGGAGCCTGATCAAAAGCAGTTTGATCTGGTTTCGTGACATTAATATTCGCTATTAATTTAAGGTTAAAGCCTTTGAAATAAATGGTCAAAAAATCACCTAAAATTAATTGCGTTACATTTCCATCTTTGTCACTGTCTGTTTGCAAGCAGCGTGTATCTGAATCCTTTATCCTTACCTGCACACAATTTATATTCTTACTGTATATCTTTTTAATCACCATCTTCTGGTGTGACAATGTGACAAAGCTATGGAATTTAACAGGATTAGTTGGAATTTTCTCAAATTGCTCTTGTCCACTTGTAGAAATGGAATTGAAGTGCCATTTTTCTCATTCACTGACTCATCCTTTCTTTTCCTCCTCTCCCTTTCTCAGACTCTGCTGGTTTTGTCCAGTTTATCGGCCATCGCCCTCGTCATCTCCCTCTTGGTAGTCCTCTCCTTCCTCATACACTACTGTTGCTGTCACCGTGGTGACCGGAGCGAGGGATCAGAGGAGGAGGAGGAGGATGAAGATGCCAGCACAGGTCACGGTTACAGCGGGAAGAAGGGGCGGGGCATCTGTTGTGTCACATGGGTGGCGGTGGCGGCTGTCACGCTGTGCTGGTAAGAAGGCGTCATTATCAACCACAGAGCTCTTTATAATCTTACTTAAGTAGGAGTACATAATCAGCAAACTATAAAGTATTAGTTCATAGTAGTAACTAAATACTGGTTACTTTATAGATTTTCAATTAAGCTCATAAAATATGATGCAACAACCCAGCAGTATTCAAAGCAATCATAGATAGCTGCACCTCAACCAGTGATAACAATAAAATGTCCCTCAAACATTAATCCCTCAGCTATCTGTAATTACAAATCCAGTAATAATGATACAATAATACATACAGTATATCACAATGTCACAATTACTTTCGATACTTAAAGTATACTTTGCTGACAATCCTTGCTTGAATACAGGACTTTTACTCAAAGTAAAGTATTTCCATATTGTAGGATTGCGACTTTTAGAAGGAAGATCTGAACACTTCTGTCAACCTGACTATTAGATTGATCAGTGCATAAGCAGCATTTCACTGTCGTAGCTGTTTGAAGTGCAGCTAATTTCAACTAGTTTAATCCAGTTGTTCCCAACCCAGGGGTCAGCCACTTTCAATGGGTCACAAGATAAATCTGAGGGCTTGTGAGATGATTAGAAAAACCTAAAGTACAAAGTAGAAAACTAAGTTTTGATACTCAAATTTGTATCACTTTTTTGGACTTCTTTTTCTTTTGTGAAATATAGGATTATTTTAACATTATTTAAAGGAATAGTTTATATTTTTGGGGAAATAAGCTTATTTGCTTTCTTGCTGCAAGTTAAATGAAAAGATTGATAGCACTCATGATGTAGCAAACCAGTTAGCTTAGCTTAGCGTAAAGACTGGAAACAGGGGGAACAGATAGATTGACTCTGTCCCCGTTTACAATCTTTATGCTAAACTAATCTGCTGCTGGCTGTAACTTCATATTTACCATACAGACACAAGAGTGGAATCAATCTTCTCATCGTATTCTTTGCAAGAAAAGTGAATAAGCTTATTTCCCAAAATGTTGAACTATCTAAGAAGTTAAATGGGTAAATCGTTCCTTGGTGAAACTGCTAACAACTCATAGATATGTGAAATGTGAAAGAGGCCGCAAGTTAATGTTTTTTGTGTGCGCAAATGTAGTGGAGTTGAAGTATAAAGTAACTAAAAGCTAGAAATGCTCAAGCAAAGTACCTCAACATTTTACTCAAGCACAGTTCTTTTAGGTGGAACAGCAACAAGTTTGTGAATCACAAGATGTCACCCTCTCCATCGTCATGTGCTTTTTAGTCTCTCACAGTCATCAACGTCACTGGAGAGGAAAGGAGGCCTGGATGACAGCTGATGGTCACGTTAAGTTGTTGTTTACCGACCACAGACCTATGACGTGTGTGTGTGTGTGTGAGAGAGAGAGAGAGAGAGAGAGAGGATGATCTCAGCTCGCTCACCTTCAGTACAGTAGTCATTTACCCATGGGTGTTCCCCTCAGATCTGGTGACCATGCAGTCATCAAGTCAAGCTTGTCTGCCCATCAGACCTTTTAAATCTAAAGCTACATGCCAAGCTCTGTGCTGTAATACAATTATAGTGCAATTGAATGCTTCAGCAGTGTTTGTATCATATTCCAGTCCGTCTATATGCACCAAGACTGTATTGTTATATCACAGAACATAATGTACCGGGGATCTGATCTCAGCTGTCATAATGATGTCATCATATACAGACTGTGGGTTGATGTGGTTCGTGTCTCCCCCTTATGGACCGTAATGTTAATGATAAGTAGTCCTCTCCTCCTCTGATGCTCGATACAGGAGCTTTCTGTGCTAGACTGGATAAAAAAATAATGCAGCAGTTTACCTTTTGAAAATATTTAATGTGACCATGTTTCCCCCAGATGGTGGCCTTTTTGTCACTAGTACAAAAACAGTCATTTGAAATGCAGCTGCATTAGGCAGCGTTCACATTTGGGAGCGAGAAATGCAAAGCACACACAGACGCAGACACACATTACTCCTTTTCCTTTCCCCCCTGCTTTCTAATCTGGGTCACATACTTTGTGGGAGATTGGGTCATACCATTCCTCTTGGGTTTGAGGGGATTTGACGAACATCTGTCCCGAGCCTTAATCTGAATATTTGAATACCGGAAAGATGTGTAAACATGTCGCTGTTTACCATTTCGAATATTTTCTTTCTGAAGCTTAATTGTTGAGCTAAGAGTCAGCTTTTTTCCCATCATCTGTTTATTCCTTCCCCGGCGCTCCACTGTTGGTATGCTCATCCATCCCATCCTCTCTAGCTCTATCTCGTTGTGTCACATTCATTTAACATGTACATACACACTAAATTAAACATTACATTTATGCCTCTGCTATCTGTTCTACTATTCCCCCCATCTCTCTCTCTCTCACACACTCACACACACACACACACACACACACACACACACACACACACACACACACACACACACACACACACACACACACACACACATATATATACACTCACACGTTTCCTTTTTTTCTCCCTTTGCAGTGTTGCCATAGGCATCGGTTTCTATGGCAACAGCGAGGCTAATGATGGGATGTATCAGTTGACCTCGTCTCTTCTCACAGCCAATTATACGCTAGCTTCCATCGATCTGCTGGTGAGTGCTGCAAGTCTGCAAGCAAACTGTCATGCAGAATATCTAACCTGCTTGCGTTTGTGTGTGTGTGTGTGTGTGTGTGTGTGTGTGTGTGTGTGTGTGTGTGTGTGTGTGTGTGTGTGTGTGTGTGTGTGTGTGTGTGTGCGTGCGTGCGTGCGCACTTATGCTCACATGTGGTCTGCCGTGAGAAAGAGAAAATGAGCTACAAACTTGGGTTTTTATCGATTTCCCTGGGGTCAGACAGTGGTTTATGTGTCAGACTGCTAAATGTCCTCCTTCTACTGTAGAATATACAGGTCAGGAGAACTACAATAATATAAATAATGAATACTTGAATGAGTGGGGGAAAAGACATGAGATAATCAGTTCAGCTCATATCCATTCATATCAAAGAAACTAACATATCAATTATTAAAATTAGAGCATGATATCTGCTCTGACACTCATAAAGCAATAGCATTAAACACAGTGGGAAGAGTGTGAGAGGGAATAGGCATGCAGACACCGGACAGAATAATATTTATAATATAATTATTATTATTAAATAATATTTAATATATGTTGAAAGAAAGTAATAATACGCACATCACATGGTGCAAGGCTATTACAAAACAACATCAATGAAGAAAAAGTAACGCCTGCACACTTACTCCATGCCATAAAAGTTTAATAATGACGTGTCGATTCAACTTGGATTTTCTTCAGGTCAAAATGTTTGAGAAATGGAAACCACACCCATATTTATACATCACGCACGCCAGCCGGCTGACGAGCTCTATGATGGCAGGTGTGGTTCATCCACAACGCCCAGGGTGACAAAACATCCAAAAACAATTGACAATTAACAATTCAATAAAGTACATCGAAAGTACTTTCCATCATAGAGCTTGTCAGCCTATTGGTGCGCCTGACGTGTAAATATGGATGTGGTTTCCACTTTTCAAACATTTCGACCTGATGCAGACCCAAGTAAGATTGATACATACATGTCGTTATTAAACTTTTGTGGCATGAAGTTAAATGTGCAGGCATTACATTTTCTTTATTGATAATATTACAAGCATTTATTTGCTAAACGTGAATAATAAGACACATTTATCAAGAAACTTTACCCCAGTGCTTCCCTAGCTGTTTTAAACAAAGGCATCTCTTCATAGTGATTTCTTTTTCATAGAAGCCCCCTCGTGCCCACCCACACAACACACAGACATGTGCAACTTTTTCAGCTCTAAACACACCCATTGATATCTATTAGAAGATTGTGTTTTGACAAACTAACAAAACAAGGAGCATTACTTAAAAATATGTGACATATATGAACTAACATTAATATTAAGGGAGATAAAATGACCCTATTCTCTCACACTCTGTCTCTCAGTGAATTTTTCAAATTAATATTAAACTTAAACAGAAAACAATGCACACACTGCATTGATTCTGTTTTTCATGTAGCTCTTTTAGCTACTGATAGCTTTCCCTGCATATACTGTAAGGAATTTGTGACATATTAAACAGGGTTTTTAATACAGTGGTTGTTTTTCTGTTTGTGTTCTGTTTTGACATATGCAAAAATGTAATATAAACATGTAGTAATGTTATTAGAAATATACAGTAATTTTTTTAAATGTCATTTTACATGTGTGAAATCTTTAATTTCACCAGGAGCCATGTTGACATGTGGAATTAACAACAATCTAAAGATATATATATATATATATATATATATATATATATATATAAAATAAATAGATATATAGTATTATAGTAAGAAATGTCCGAAATGGAAAGCAAAAGAAAACCTAACTGGAGAAGGAAAGAAATTCTGCTGCTATTAGACAATTGCCTGAGATCAGACAGAATTGTGTGGGCAGATTCTAAGGTCTGGACCCAGGCAAAGTAGACAAGGTATATAGGAGAAATCATATAATAAGCATGGACTAAAGCTAAACAAACAAAAACTAAGACTACACACTTAGTTGTGTACATTTATGTAAAATACAGGAATGTATATATGGGTATGTAATAGCGATATTAGATAACAAGAAAGAAGCTTTACAAAAAGCAGGAGCTGCAAACACGATAGGCTTAAAACTGCTCTATTCTGAATGAGACAGATAAATTATTTATCATGATTCATACAAAAGGAATGTGTCTGTCTCTGTACTGCAGCCATCTACCATCTCATCTTAATCAACTTAAGAGACCTTGAGGTGTTGTATATTTAAAAGTATTTTCATATCAAAGGAAATTAGATGAATCGCTTTAGGTAAGTAGGAGTAAAAGTGAAGGATTTACCGCCTGAATTTGATCTTGTGTTATAGATTGTGAGGGACATGCATTAGCGAGCTGAGACACCAGACGCCCACAATCTTCAGTTCTCTATCTCATAAACAAAACCACTCCAAGCTGACCACGATTTTATGAGCATCATCATCTCTGTTTTGTGGTTTCCGTCCCACTTAAGTCTCCTCACATTCTTCCTTCCTCCCTCTCCAAGATTTCAGACACAATTTCTGGGCTGCAGCTGTCTGTCTCTGGCCCCCTGACCTCAATGGAGGAGCTCTTTACCGGCAGTAAACCGTTCTTGGTGTCGACGCGGAACTGCCGGAGGTTATCTGAGAACGTGATCAACCTCCTGTCCTCCATCTCCATGGCTCGGGCCAGTGTGGACGCAGGCCTAGGGAATGACAGTATCAGCGGGGCGTCCATCATTCCTCTAACGCCAGTACCTCCCTCTGTGACCCCTACAGTGGTGCCTACCAGTGGCTTGATGCCCAGCCCCTTCTCACCTGGCTGGGCGGCCAACACGCTGATGGCCAATGAGGACTACAGGTGAGGCTGCAGTCCAGATCTGCTAGATGTTTAATTTGGATCAAATACAGACTGGAAATAGATTTATTTTTTGGGATTATTATTAGTCAATGATAATAAATGCTGCCCAGATATGTTTCCATATGCATATTAGGGGTGTGTGTATTTCAGATGATTCAGAAAATATCTACAGTAGATACATGGCCCACAATCCAATCCAAATATGATGAACATATATTTCTGTATGATCCAATACACTGCTATTCAAGGCCAATTCAATAAAAAATAAAAAAAAAAAAAAATAAAAAAAATTCAGCTGCAAGTTAGGTAACACTTTTTTTATGGGTCTGTAATTTCCAAATAATTAAAAACAACATTTAAAGTAGTTCCCTGGCAAGAACTACATAATTTGGCTAAAACTGGAAGGGAAATACACTATTTCATTTGTCACCTGAACATGCAAAAATGTCAAACTTGTCAACAGCAAGCACACAAATCAACATGCCTTTTATGAACAACGTTTTCAGTAATAAATGAATAAGGAATGATTATTGCAATATTTTCTTGGCTTTAAATGGAGCACTCTTTTCAAACATAAAAACAAATGTCCCTATAATTAGTAACAAACTATGCATTTTTTCCCAGGGAACTTCTAGAAAAACTGAACAGTAAAATAAAGTGTTACTCAGATTCAACAAGATTTGATTTTGTTTATCAATATTTAATCTTGTCTATCAATTAAATTATTTTTCGGTAGGCCTAACTACATTTAAAAAGAAACGCATATTTCTTGCTTAGACTCTTTACCGCACACCACCAACAGTAAACATTGGCAGCGATAGTCAACTTTCTGGGAAATAAGCTTGAGCTTTCTCCCAGTTTGCCTTGATTGATAGCTGTTTATGTTTTTTTTTATCTGCTGACAATCTGTCCTCCTTATAGTTTAGCTCATAAATGTATTTGTTCTTCTCAGTAATTGTGCAAGAAATAGCCTCTGAAGCATGCTTTAATAGTTTCAAATAAATAAAATGGCGTAAGGGACTGTTCGTTATTTTTTTAAGAGGGCACCGGAGGAGTTTTGGGATCTTTAGTCAAAATAGACTTGACCCTCTCCTCGCCAGTGATAATTTTTCTATGACTCTCCAAAATGATTTGAAAAAGAGGCATGACCCGCCCCAAGAATTTATCGATGCCTTATGTACTGGTTTGCGCTAAGATGTACACATATGCCCTTTAATTTTTTACAGTTGTGATATAAGCCTAAGCTTACGTGCGTTAACCTCTGCTTTCTCATCTTACGCATCACACTCCTCTGTTATGGTGTGGTGGCCATTTCAGTGTGGAAACACAATAAGCATACAAACTAAATGCATACTTCCTGCAGTACTGCATTACTTCAAATACTAAGTTACTCCTCTAGTAAACTAGTATTCACATGAAATTAAACAATTAAAAATTGAGACCATTCAGCAAGGCACACTGGGTAACATTCAACACACAAACTGGTTGCTATGGACTCGTCACTAGGCTTCCTCAGTCATTGTATATTTTAGCATATAGGTAAAGCTGCTGAAGCTAAACATTATATTCCAAAACATATCCAAAACATATATGTTTATTTTTAAAGCAGATTTTTAATTACATTGTAACAATTTAACAATTCGCCCTTATGAATTCCAATCGCGGCACGGCTGTCTTGGAACACAATAGACAGACGGTGGCGGGATATCCGACACCTAAATTCAACTAAAATGTAACAGTGAACAATCAGTGTTCGACCTGTTGAGATGCCTCTCCAAACACAGAAACGAAGCGCAATCACACCATAAAACGTTAAGACACGTTAAGAAAAAAAGATCCGTATTTTGCCGTAATCCAATGACACGAAAACAAAAGTAATCCACAGCGATCAGTAGATCCACAAAAAGGGTCATGGTGTATCCAGCAAGGCCTACGCGTGTCACATTTACCAGCCAGCTCCAAACAGGTGAACGAGGCCTCTCCACTTCGCCGTTTAAAGGTCCCATAGCATGACAATTTCACTTTATGAGGTTTTTTTAAACATTAATATGCATTCCCCCAGCCTGCCTTTGGTCCCCAAGTGGCTAGAAATGGCGATAGGTGTAAACCGAGCCCTGGGTATCCTGCGCCACCTTTGAGAAAATGAAAGCTCAGATGAGCCGATCTGGAATCTTGCTCCTTATGACATCATAAGGAGCAAGGTTACCTCCCCTTTCTCTGCTTTGCCCACCCAGAGAATTTGGCCCACCCATGAGAGAGAGACATCATGGCTTTCAAACAAGCAAAGTGGCAGTTGGTCAAAGCCACACCCCGACCCTCCACCTTGCCCCCCTCTCTCATCCTCAATAGCTAAAGACACAGAAATGGCACATCCTAAGGAAAGCTCATTGTGGGACTGGCTCTAGTGGCTGTAATTCTGCACCAAGGCTGAATTTTGGGAAAGAGACTTCAGATACAGTATTAGGGGACCATTAAGGTCTATATAAAAGCATCCAAAGAGCACCATGTCATGGGACCTTTAAACAAAGTGGAATAAACGTATAATAGTCCAAATCTACACAAAACCTACAATCAATTAGTAAGCTGACATCAAATGTATATACATGGCGTTTTGGAAACCTGTATTGCAACGTTGGCACAGTAAGATGGCCAGACTAGTGCAACAGTAATTTTCGTTTTTTGCGTCCTGCTGCTCCCATCGTCAGCCAGGAATTCTTTTTTTTTTACTAGACCAGCATATGAAATCAGATGTATTACCTACCACCATTTAGTTGTTTTGTGTTATTTAAGATATTTATAAAATATCTGGTCATGCCAGACGTAATTATTCCAAAACATTTTTAAACAATCAATTACCCATTTTAGCCACCAGGGGGGCAGTGCTCCCTCTGCCCCTCAGCCAACTCATGGGTCAGACAACCCATCTGGTAGCAAAGGAGGGCCAAGACTGAGGGCTACATGGAAAAATATGCACCAAACAAGCCATTTTGAAATGTTTATGTTTTCATGAATACAAAAGTTGGGTGACCCCCCAGCCTAAAAAAAACCCTCCCCTCAACAAAGAATAAAAAGAAATGACCCTCCCCTTTTTTCCTCCGGCGGTCAATTCCATGAATACCGAACGGTCCCTAACTCCATTCTTTTATAAAACAGTCTGGTTTCTTGTTCTTCCCATTTACATAACTCACTATCCACTAATACTGATCTGACCATTTTCCAATCCAGTAGTTTAAAATTGTGGCCTTAAACACATAGATTTACTTAGATAGTCACAATTATGACTTTTTACAACTTGTTCAGCAGAAGCACCAGTAGGTACAATACAATCAATCCTTTTTATTAGATTAGGAGGAGCATGCACATAAACCATCTGGATCAATTTCACAATGGTATATTGTGTCAGTGTTTATCAACACACCCGTGCTCTGAGTGTGAGAGGCTGAGGAAACTATCCGATCCAGCAATGGAAACTTTATTTTCAAAAATGACCAAATGTTCTGACTCATAATCGGTTGATGGGATGCTTTTATATTCCATAATAATAAGAATATGAAAGTACTCTAGACATAGACTAACCACACACAGCAAACACAGGCAATGTAATGTATTCCTCCCTTTAAACAGTGAGAGGTGAAGTAATGTTCAACCTCATTCTAACCACCTGATCTCATACAATGGAGTCTAAGTGCCTTATATTAAATAACAAACAAAGCTATTCAAGCTGACCACAGGCAGACAATGAGTGAATGTCTTATTTCTCTTTAATAGAGACATTAATGCATATTCCAGATCAGTAGTGTTAACAGAATAATCTTATTAGACTCAGGAGTTTTAATTCTTGGAATGGTGGACAAAGATAACAAGTTTTAATCCCACATCAGATGGAAGAATCTGAATGTGATTAAAGGAACGCTGCATATTTCACACATCACCAAAAACACACTGGCTAAGATGACATAATCAAAACTAATAAGCTTTAAAAAAGGTGCCAAGCTTGAAATTGCAACTGAAAAAGGAGAGGAGGCAGTAGACATTTTAGTCCATATCCATAAGCATGCAGTGTACTAACCACAGTTTTTTTTTTTTAAAGCAGCAACATTTCTGGCTGCAGTGTAGTATCCCATGTGGGATAAAACAGCATAACATGTGGCCAGGTTGGCTCAGTGGGTAGAGCAGGCGCACATATACTGAGAGGTTTGTGCCTCGACGCAGAGGTTGAATCCGACCTGTGACAATTTCCTGCATGTCTTCCCCCTCTCTCGCCCCTTTCTCGCCTAGCTGTCCTGTCAAAATTAAAGGCGGAAAAGCCCCCCCACACACACACACAGTAAAAACTACAAAGTAAATGACAAAAACTTGTACATGGCACTTTTTAGGAGATTTTTTTTGTTTTAAGGTCAAGACTAACCTTAACACACTTAACATTTCTAAAAAATGTTATGTAATGGCATTTGCTTTATGCTGTGTTTCTTTGTTATAATAGGTGGCTATCATACGTGTTGTTGCTGCTGCTTGACCTCATAGTGTGTCTGTTCATCCTGCTGGGACTGGCCAAGCAAGCCCGCTGGCTACTCATCCTGTGAGTATGCACGCACGCACGCGCGCGCATGCACGCACGCACGCACGCACGCACGCACGCACGCACGCACGCACGCACGCACGCACGCACGCACTTATATCTTTAGACACAGAGCATACAACACTGGATTGATGGTCAGGGTGCTCTCTTTGCTGAAGAGTTTGTGCTGTTCCCCCCCACAGGATGACTGTGCTGGCGTGGCTGGCTCTCTTCCTAAGCTGGGGCTCCCTGGGCTTGGAGACAGCCACTGTAGTGGTGAGTAGACCCAGTAAAACTGTTTTGGTGAAGCCAGGCTGGAGGGAGGGAGCGGAGGGATGAAGGGCTGGTGGAATAGGAAGTGAATGGGACTGTCATGGGAGGGATCACAGCTGAGGGAAGAGAGCTACATGAGGCCAAAGCCTCCTAGGGAACGCTGCAGTCGTGGCAGAGGACCAAAGAGGCAGGAAAATGGAACAGAGATTAAAGATTCAATGTGCGTGTGCACAAGCACGTTTGTGAACAAATTGTGTTTGTGCATTAAAGTGTGTTTTTGTGTAAGTGATTTGTGTGTGGGCGTTTGGCCTCGAGAAGTAAAGATGGAAGATGGAAGAGAGAAGTGCTTTCAACAAGAGTGAGGAAGGGAGAGGAAGAGCTGGAGAGTGCATCTTGAGTTTAAGAGAGAGAGAGAGAGCGAGAGCTAAAGTGAAGTGAGGGAAGAGTGGGTAAAGCATCAGCTTGCCATCAACAGTGCAAGACATGAAGCCGTTGCTGTACCTCGGCCCCTCGGGGCTTCAGACTGAGCCTGCAAGGAGGTGGAAGTGTGAGTGTAATCCAGTGAAAGTAAAATTCACTGACATTCTGCTGGACAATGTTCTGCTTTTAACGCCTAAACATGACAACATTAGCAGTGTGCTGTGTCTTACAGGCATAAATCCAGTCAGTAACATTTATCAAGAACAAAGCACAGAGAAAGTTTTTATGTCTCAAACTGTTTTTCAGTTCCCCCTGTGAAGTTTAGTCATACTCTCTGAAGGGGAGAGTGTTTTGGTCAGGGCTGGGGGTGTGTGAAAAGGGTAAATGGCTGTTTTTCAGCACTGCTGCCCACTTTAAGAGACTCTGTGTCATGTGGAGCTGGCGGGAGATGGTCCCAAGGCCTGTGGGTCCACACAGAGCCGCTCTGTCCCTGGTCACTGACAGGCAAACAATGGGCCAGCTGTGGGCCTGCCCGCTTTATTCTGTACCGGGTCGCCGCTTTTCCCGTCAGCCGCTGGGTTCTCTGTGTGGCTCTCGCTCCCTCTTCTGGTGGGCGATCTCAAGCCAAGTTTGATTGTGGGTGTGCTATCTCTGACCTAAATGCATCCTCTTCCAAAAATAAGTGAGAGGGTACATCAGTGTATAGATATGATATGTAAAAACAGAGGGGAGGATATAAGTGATGAGCGTAACGCAGGTTTATCCAGGACAGCATGTGATGCAGGCAGATCAATATGTGCCACTATATTGTGAGCAGCTGTCAGATATCCGAGGAGGTAAGTATGTCAGTCGGTCAGTGTGTCTACTAACTTTTCCCTTGCCCTCCCACTTTGGCTTTATCTGTCCCTCGCTCTCCTGATGTTTTTTTTTCTCTTTTTTTCCTGTCCTCTCCCGTCACTCTCGCTGCTTTGCTAGGCTCTCAGTGACTTCTGCTCAGATCCAAACACGTTTGTAGTCAACTCCACCCACTTCAACACCGGGACCAGCTCAGGTACAGTAGCAATCTGTCCTTGTACAAAGTGCTAGTTGTTTCCCATTTCTGCAATGCACTTCATTTACCTCCCAACTGTGCTCATGTCAGCACAATGAGTGAAATGTTTCTATTATGCACTGATGTGTTGTGCACTGGTGTTTTGCTGGCCATTCAGATGTGTTGGATTATTACCTGACCTGCAGCAGGCGCATGAACAGTCCGTTCCAGCAGGTAATGTGACCTCCTGTCAGTCACATGTCTTGTGTATATAACATAGAACATTTAGCTGACACTCTCACCTTCACTGATGTAAGTGAACAGGTTGCATGTCAGACTTGCTCAAGGCCAGTGAAGGATAAATTATTTGAGGAGAGGAGGCACAGCTGCTGCTGCGTGTCCTGTCCTTAAATAATCCACTCTCCAGATAAATAGCTACTCTCTTAGCATATTAATGGTATGTATGAGCAACGATGCAAATGAAACGCTCTTAACTCCACTGACTTGTTGGCTGCAGCTGCTGACCCAGTCGCAAAGGGCGCTGTCCAACATTCACACACAGCTCTCCAGTCTGGACAGAAATGCTCTCACACAGTTCCCAAAAGCTGAGGTATGTTATAATGTGTAAACATGCAGCTTATGAAATAACATTTATGCCGCCTTTTCAGTGATGTCTTTTTCTTTTTCGTCATGACAGAAATCACTCAGGGAGGTTCAGCAGATACTCAATTCCACAGAGGGCAACTTTCATCAGTTGGTGGCACTGCTGAACTGCCGAGGTCTGAATAAGGTAACCCAAGGGCATGTAACCGGACCTGAACTAACAGTGTATTACCAAAGTACTGCTTCTTTTTCATTGATATATCTATCTTTTTTTTCTTTTAGGACTACATTGACTCTTTGAAAGGCCTGTGTTATGATGGGATGGAGGGATTGCTCTACCTCTCCCTTTACTCTTTCCTCTCTGCTCTGGCCTTCACTGCCATCCTCTGCTCTCTGCCTGGTGCCTGGAGGAGCTTCCCCAGGTGAGAGAGAGTGTGAATATGTGTGTATATGTGCATGAGTGCTGTTACTTTTGCTGCGATCAGCTATCAATGTCTACGACATTGTTATTTGCATCCACTCATGCTCATTTGTATAAACTTTGAATTGCAGAGCATCAATGCTGCCAAAAGTAGTAAAAGAATGAGACCATGCAAGAAAACGCAGATTCATGTTGGGTTAAAGTTCCTGAGAAGCAGTGAATCCATCATATAATGATTACAAAATGTTGATGATAAAAAAAAAAGTTTATACAATGCGGCTTGGCATACAACGTGGAAAAATATTGGAATGTATAAGAGGTAGATGGTTGAAATTTAGCCTTGAAGAATTTCAAATTAAAATGGGCATATGCTAAAGTCTAACACCTCTAAAAAAAGATATACAGTCATACTTAACCTTTACATAAAAATTACAATAATAGCTGGAATTTTGGCTTTCCTCAACCCACTTCAGGATTACTTAAAACTAATTTTGTTTTTGCATATTCAGGAGTTTGGTAGCAGTGGCACAGGTTTGTTGGATCTGCTGAGATGGATATGGAGTAGGTAGTGAGTTCCAGGTATGCAGAAAACCACGAGAATCCTCTTCAAGTGTCATAAGCTAACAGCAAGATTAGGTCGTTTATGATTGGTGCTGCTAGTGAAGCAGTCCTGTAGATCAGTAATTTGACGTTTTCTGTGGTAACCATTTGTGGATAAATACGTGGCTTTTACCATCTGAAGTGTGCATCTCATACCTTTTTTTTATCTTGGAATATTAGCGTCTAACTAATCATGAATAATGACAGAGAGAATCACGGAGATGTCTTGGCACTTATCATTTCTCTGCTCACACGTGTCCCTCTCTGTCTCTTTCATGGACGACGACAGTGAATCAGAGGAGTACGAAGACTCGGACAGCGAGAGTGAGGACCCCTTCACCTCCCATCAGGCACGTAGACAGACGGCCACGGGGTCTCAGCGAGGGGCCATGGCCCCCTTCTATAATTACCCGGGGGCCGGGTGGACACCCCCCTTTTCTAGCGCGCCGCCCCTCCCGTGAGTAACACAGACACTCAGACACACAGACAGACAGACAGACAGACAGACAGACAGAACGTCCCAGATGAAAGAGGAGGAGGTTGCTCTTAGATACAGTTTTGACAGTGTCAAGATCTGTACCTTTGGACAACTTTTATACTGCTAGACCCAGATCAGGGATTGTAAAAAGTCCAGGATGCACACAGAATATACTTAAAACAACATATAGAGACTGATTGAGCACTATTGATATGTTTTTGTGCAGACACATAGTCTTTTTGGTGAAGAAATCACTGATTTCCCCCTCAAAACAGTAACAGATGTTGCACACATAGCTTTACTATAGACAGTAGTGGAAGTGCAGTATAGTCAGCTAGGTTCACGCACTTTTGTCTCTATGTAGACATTTAGTCCAAAACCACAGAGATGTCAGGTTAACCACATGCATTGCAGACAGACACACAGACAGGTCAATATGGACTACAGTGTAGGCAGAGAAACAGACACAACTCCAGAGGTCTGTCTGTCTGTCTGTGTGTCTGTCTATTCGTCTGTCGAGTGTTTCAGGACAGACGATGTAGGCCGCTCGGTCATTTTCACAGATCTTGTCTCAAATGGCGTCCTGTCTCCTAAACAGTAGTAGACTACTGCTGTGTTGGGAGGAGGGTGTCATTGACGAGGCCGCGCTCGTAAAAACTCCGGCGATGTGAGGCTCAGGTTGACTCTAGGTAACCCCCCCCCCCCAAAAATAAAAACCACCCTTCTGCATCACTCTCATCTGTCTCCTCACTGTGGTGTCCAAATCTCTGAAGTTATTTCTCTGGATTTGTCCTTTGTTATTATCATGACCTCATTTTCCTTATCGGTTCTCCCTTATTTCTCACTTTCAATTTTCTCATCTTATTATGTTTGTTTTCCCTTTCTCCCTCACTGATTGTTTCCAAGCTTAGTTAGAGCTCTGAGAAACTTAATTGTGGACTATTTAACTTCCAATTCTAATGCCAGCTGATCATCTTGACTGCTTCCATATCTAATATTAAGACAAAGGATACTGACTAAACCAAACTGTCAAGGCTCAGAAACTCAGCTAGCACTAAAAACACAGTCCACTTCTCTTAAATGGAATCTGCTCGGGATTGCTTTAAAAGCTTTCTGGGGTTTATCATGCAGATAAACAGATTCATTAGGAAAACAACATTACAGCTGAAATGGGACTGGTGAGTCACACACAGCTCTAAATGCATGTAATTGCAGATTATTGTATAAACCCTGCAGTGCATCATCAGTCAGGAGTGGACTGTACGCCTGCTGCGGCTGCTGCTCTCAGTGCCTTGCTTAAGTGCCAGTAGTACTAATATCTACTAGTTATACTGAGTGCTGTGTTTTTCCGCACTATATTTCTAACCGCTCTTTCTCCTTCTTTTACCTGTCCTTGGCTCCTGTCACCCCGCGGCCCGCGTCCCGTCTGTCTTTCTCAACGTGTCTCACCCCTGTTTCCCTCTCTCCTTCATCCTCCGTTCCTCCTCGTCCCTCTCTTTTCTGTCCTTGTCTCTTTCTATCTCCATACAGGACTCCAAACGTTTCCTCCAATGGCAACCCTGGCTATGAGAGCCTACCATTGACTGACAGGCAGTCCCCACCCCCCTCTGTGAGTTCCTCTGTACTTGTGACGCCATCGCAATCTGTGCCATTTTATCATGCTGTCAGTGCACACGCTCGCTTTAATAATCAGTAGCAAACGGACTAACATGGTGACCTCGCAGGACCCTGTGGGCTGGCCTTTTCTTCTTTTTGATGCTTCAAAAACTGCAAAAACATGAAAAAGAAATGACATACTTTTCCTGATTTACTTGTACATAACCCTTTGTTGCTAACATAACTGTGAGAGCTCTTCATGTTTTCTTATCACTATCTGGCCATTTTACAGAGCACCTTACCTTGACCATAACAATTTAAATACAATGCACAATAATGAGCATTCAGCATGAAATTGGCAGGTTTCAATCGTATCTCATGGTTACTGAGGAAGATATACATATGACCACATTATCACGCGACCAGACTTACAGTCTCATGACAACTGAGCAAACTCCATTCCCTGGGGAAGACCATATGATGCAGTTGAAAGCTTCAGACAAAGCTAGTTAGAGGACCTTGACCTTGATTTTTTAGTTTTTTGTCAAAATAATCTTCTTAATTGACTGTAAACAGTTACTTTCAAAGAAGAAAGTTAGAACGGAAATCAGTAAAAGAACTCAAGGTCCCTTCACTAGCTTTTTGTTGAGCTTTCAGTCGCATCTCATAATCTTCCTCAGCAGATGAAGTCTGGAGTTTGAATCCCCCCACCCCACCACCCAATAAATGACCACAATTTATCACAGGACCAAACATTATCTTGTTATGACATGTTATCTGCATGACAAATGAGCAAACTGCATGTGTTAAAGAAGACCATGAAATGCAGCTGAAATCTGGAAAAAGCTAGTAAGTGGACCTGTAAATGAACCTATTAAGAACTGCATTAGTCTTCTTGACTGGCTGTAAACAGTTAATAAAGTTAAGCAGTAATATTTACAGCTTTACTTCTCCTTTGAGTTTAATTTGAAAACAATTAAATTCTGCATAATAGTATTAAAAGCCTGTTGGTCAGATAGTGAGCAAAACATGTTGTGCTCTCTTCTACTCTTGAGGTGATCACATGTGTGAATAACACATTTTGTTCTCTTTTTTTCTCTCTCAATACACCTTTATGGACCATCTCGACCTCTCTCCTTTTGACTCCCATCGTTGTTCTGGACGTACAGTACTCTCCCAGCATGCTGACTGGTTACGGGGGAAGTCAATCACACCCTAACCCCGCCCATTCGAGGAACCTGTATTCACGTTGATTATTATTTTTTTGTTAGGAAATGTATAGAAAAAAAATGTTTAGTTTTCATATGAATGGACACTTTACTGAAATAAAAAAGAAACTAATCTAAATGAAATGAATGCTAGGTGTCAATTCAAAGTGCGTTATGTCAGTACCACTGAATATTATTATTATTAGAAGCACTTAAAAGAAACAGGTCTAAATGGACTGTTGATATAACCGACAATGATAATGCTGGTAGGATGGTTGTGCAAAGCTATGTACCAAGCCCACTTGGTCTAAATTCGTTCCCCTCATCTGTCCAAACTCTGTGTAAACTGTGAACAGTGGTGAGGCAAGTCAGAATGGTATTGACGTTACTACGTTGTAGTTTTATATTCTTAAATGTATCAGTACCACCGATTTATTTTTATGTTTTTATATGAATATTGTTGTAGAAAAGCACTGGCACGTAGCAACAAGACACATTTTTTTTCTGTGGTTATGCAGTTCCTTCACTTGGTATCATGTTTTTTTATTATTACTTTTTATAGGTGGAAATTCTGTATTTTCCTTGTATTACCTTATGGTATTCTGTATATCTCACTGTCTATAATATCTGATTAATCAAGAACATTTGCTCTTAAAAAATACTTGAGGGCTGCCAAGACCCTGTTTTAATGATTGGATGGAGAACTACAACTGCCACTCAAGTCTTTAGTGGAGAACTACAAATCCCATGCAATGACAGCAGGTACATAGCAATATGATTCTTGCTACTGGTGCTGCAGTAGCCCTACCGTAACTAGCAATAATAACTATGTATAGCATTGGGTTTCTAAGATCTCTCCAAGATGTTTTGTGTATATATTTGGTCTGGTATGTTGGAGATTTCATTGAATCCCCCGTCCTTGCCAACTGACCTTGTTAACCCTTGAATTGAGTTTGTATGGTTATCAATGCTCCTTTTGAATGGCATCCTTTTACACTCAAGAGTCTAATATAAATAAAAATAACTTCAATAACCTTCACTTGGTCTTCGCGTCTACAAGTCAATGCAATGTAAGTAACAAACAAAATGATTTAACAGAGATTCATACTTAAAACAAGAAATCAAAGTTTAATATAAATAAGTTGCACTATTACGAACCTCTGAGCTTCGGTTTATATGTTTACTAGTTAGTCACTAGTGTGTTCCAGAGACAGCGCTATTATTTTCGATATGCATAGATCATAGGAGAGACAAAATACAAACGTAAAGGTTACATACAGTTACAAAACCAGTGTTTTTGCATGTTAGAGTTATTTAAAACTAATCAAGAATAGTGTACTATATTCTTGCAACCTTTCCTTTCAGATTTGTAACTTTGTAACTTCATTCACTCATGATAGAGATGTGTAACACTCAACCTGTAGAGACTTGAGACCTGAATGAAATGGATAATGCATCCTGATCAAAGTCATGCCTGCTTTTACTTTGTCAAAGCTTCATTACTGTGTGGATTCAGCTACATTATCACACATCAATAACCTTGCTTTGACAAAAACAAAAGAAGGGTCACAATAGTTATTGTGATGGATTACAGATCTCAACCACACTAAAGCTAAATGAGAGAAAAACAACCGCAGACTGGAAGACAACAAAACACATTTAAAAATCTAAAAACCTTGGCACGCTATGAAAAATGCCTGGAGCGTTGTAGTTAATGGGTGAAAACAGGCAAAGACACTGGTGGTCCTACAATGCCTCACCAAGTGATGCCTTCACAGTGCCTGTACCTGTGCGAACACACACACACAAAGACAAACAGTGCTACCAATCTAACTGCAGTGCATAGAAGGTTTACAACAATGGTTGTGGGAAGAGATGGTGCACTCAGGTGCTGCTTGATAACGGACACATGTTGACATCTTGTACGTAGAGCACATACTGATCCGATTTTGGTGACTCTATCATATCTTGGTGATGTTTTAGCACTCAAAGTAGTCCAGTTATCCTTATTACAGATGGTTTTTCATGCACAAACACTGCAATCTTTCTACCATCAAACAGTGAAAGTTCAGTCACATGTCACAACTCAAGTTTCATCAAACAAGCTCACATTTGCCTCAAACTTTGTTAGCTTAGAGAAGGACAATGTAGATACATGGGTTAATATCAGAGCAAAAGCTTTTACAGCTATTACATCCAAAACAGTTCTTCATCTCAGTAGTCCGTCTCGGCTTCTCTTTGGAATTTTCTGTGTGTAGATATTAAATGTATTTTAGTACATTCCCTGAAGAGTTTTCTGTAATGAGGTTTAAAAAAAGGAGGAGTTTTTGCCATGCTATGTAAAGGTCAATCCCATCCTAAGGCATCACTTCTTGGCGTTGTCAGCGTTCAGCCATGAACCGTCCTCCTCCACGTCCCGCCTGACGACCAGGAGCATCTCTGCCACATCCTGAGAAAGCTGTTCGCTGAGAAATGTGCTGCAAGACAAACAAAGAGGACAGGAGATGAAAGGTTAGAAAGATATAGACAGAGGGCAGATTGCTAGAGTGCAACGCTCTAACACAAACAAACAGTGAGGTAAGCCCCATGTGACCACTCATATGGGATGACTCACTCGCTGAGATAGAAATCAAGCAGCACACCAAAGCCAAGTTTTGACCTCACTCGCAGACACACAGATTACATGTCTGCTCTAAAGAGACATTTTAAAGAATGCACATGTTTACCGTAGCTCTGCTTCTCCCCCAATACAGACAGGACTCTTGAGTTTGGAGTCCAGGTTGTAGTACTGTCCATTAACTTGTCGAACCGCGAGCCAGTGCCGCCGTCGGAGTGGGAGGTACACGATCCCAAGAGATACTCGTGATGGGACATTAAGAATAAAACCCTGGACCTTTGACATGCAAAGGCTCTGAACCGTCCTGTATTTAAAAAAAAATAAAAATAAAAAAGGCAGAAAGAAAAGACTTCAACCTTGAGATATTCTTAGTTATCTTTCCGTTAACGTTCAGTATACTTTATGGTGGTCTCTTCTGATAGATTGTTCGGGTGTACCCACTTGACCTCAACCTGGCTCACCTACTTCTGCTTTCCAAAATAAAAGCCTAATATTTTTTTATGCGTAGCTGGAGATTGGATATGAGATGTGTGAATAAAAAGTGAGTCACGCCTTGTATATACAGTGCAACATGCCTTGGGCTTGCATTGCATGATGGTCTAGCATTATGGCCTACTACTGCAGAGATGGGTATCTCTATGATGTCTTGTCTGTGAGTCTAAAAAGATGCATTTGTTCTTTGATAAAGATGGCCTGACACAGAGAACTGATGCTTCGTGATTAGTTTTCAATCTTTAAACTCCGAACAAGTATCTATTGTATCATTATAGGTATGTTTCCCGTGGAAATAGAAGAAATGTACCAACTGAGAAAAACAAGCCCAGCATGTGAGTGCAGTAAAGCTTGAAGATTCTCACCTCACAGGGCTCAGTGTGCCTCACTCACCTGCGTTTGTCCCACCACACTGCAGCCAGTTCCCGACTCTGTAGTGCCGCCATGATGACGTTGACATCATAGTTTCCTGTACCTAACACTGAGCGATGAGGGTTCACCACACACTGTGGAGCCAGCCTGCATGGAGGGAGGGAAAGATAGAGCATTTTGAAGGGAAAAATCAACCTTGTATTTAGTACATCTCCGTTTTTAACATCCATTGTGAAAGAACCGGGATATGGCTACATCTTTTTTTTTTTTAGAACTGCCCTTTGTTCGAATAAAATGTATTTGTCTATAACACCCTGGACAAAGTTTTGATGAGTCAATGAAGTCACAGGGTTTCCTGTAGGAAATTGTTTAGCTAAGGTCACAAGCTACCCAGATCACGAATCATCTGGTATCATAGTCAATTAAGTTAGTGAATGACTTCCTTAACAACAGCCACACTGAATGCAATGGCTTTTGCAGTTTGGAATTGCAAAAGGTTAATGCTATATTTCACAAAACACTGAGAAATCCAGAAGTCAGTGATTGGTTATTGTCTGTCGACCAATCACTTCGAGTCATGGTGCTGTGTGGATTTCCAGCTTTTATACATGGGGCTATTTCCTATTTCAGGGGACGGTATAAAGAAGCAGCGCCGCTTTTGTCAACTTATGTGTCTTGAATGCATACTTTGAATGTGCTTTCTGGTTAATAAAAAGCAGTTAAATATGTTTTAGCTACGTATATGAGAATACCCTACCGTTTGCAGATGTCATCGGCTGTCTCCTTGGTGAACACCCGCTCCTGGAGCACGTTGTTGAGTGCATGAATCGCGCACAGCTCCAATCGTTGCTTCTCATGAAACACTTCTCCTTCGCTCATACTAAAGTTTAACATACACAATCACACAGAAGAAGTTCCATTAACATACGGTATAAACAAGAGCTATAGTATAGTTAGCTATCGGAGCAGCCACGCAGCACAGTTTACGGTCCATTCAGGCTAGCTTACCGTGACGGCAGCTAAACTGTGACAGGCTGCTGGTTATACTCTGTTTGGTTGATGACAGCAAAACAACGGCAAGTGAACTATTATTAATCGACAATAGCTGCATGAAGCTACTGACCTGCTGATGAAGCGCTTTCACGTAAAAAAATAAATAAAAATGCTGGAGTCTGACAGCTACATCCAGAAACCGGAAACAGATCCGTTGTTTTTGTTGTGATGTTGTTGTTGTGTGGCTGACACGCCCATAATTCACAGCAGAACTGGAGCACGCAAATCCGTCACTTTAACCCGTCGTTTCGATTCTGTTTACTCGTTCAAATAAAATACGGTAAAATAAACGTAAAGGAAACGTATCTCCTCAAACGTTCTCAGTACACCAGGCGGTCAGAGCAGCTCATCATCACTGTGGACGTTACAGTGTTGAAGCGCCCTCTAGTGCTGAGCCTGCTATGATGATGATGATGATGATGATGGTGGTGGTGGTGGTGGTTTATAATTTTTGGTATAAAAAAGAAATTACAATGTTTTTGGGGTTTGTAATGGACCATACACTCTTGGAAACCTAACACAGCTTATATAAAGTGTTTCTGTGTTTAATTTTTTTGAGGTTCTTTCTTCTCATTTGTATTCCTGCAATTAATGTGCAAGGAGAGAAAAAACACAAAAGAGCTTGGACATTATCGTGATATCCTTGCAGTTGTGAGTAATTTTATGTACTTGTAATTTAAACCAAGCTCAACTAAACTAAATTAAACCAAACTTAAAAAAAAGAGTCAAGGTGGCCAGTTCATACCATAGATGTCTACATTTCTTCACATTTGTATGGCACTGCTGTAAGTACTATAAACTATATCCAATAGTTTTTGGTCATTGGCCCTTTAAAACAAGAAAAACATCTTGTTATATGCTGAATTACGAGAAACCAGATGATTCTTCTTAGTCATTAGGTCTTTTTTTGTACTAGCTACTCTTGTCTGCATGTCTACATGTCTGCCTTTATTTTTACTATGACTATGAGCTGTGTCTGCTTTTGCTGCTTATAATGACTGCATTTTACCTTCCGCATGAATTCAGTTTTCTATGTATCAGTTTCACCCTACTAATTAAAAGACCGGTATTATTATATTCATTAATTTTTATATGTAATATCATATGCCGTGCATTTTCTTGTGCGTTTTAATTTCAACAGATTTATCTTTTCAGCACTGTTCAGGGGTGTGTGTGAGTTTTTCAAATGGACCTATGGCTGACTAGCAGTAGTCATATTTTCGACTCTGTATGGCTGATAGGGCTTCCAATTGTGACGCAACGACAATCATGTTTCATGATTGGCTCAACGTTTCTGACGTATCATATCACTAAGCTGCCCATTGGTCGGTGGTAATAGGTTAAACTGAGGATCGTATTTTTGTTCCTGTGTCAACGAAAAGAAGAAAAGAAGAGTAGCCAGTGAGACCCGGCTAAATTCTCATCAAAGATAGTTTTTTTTCAAACATTAAGTAAAGGACTCTTCAAATCTCAAACCAGCCAAACATCCAACGCCTTAGGAAAACCCCTTTTGAAGATGGTAAGTCGAGGTTATTGCTAACGGCTAACGGGTGTAGCTGCTAGCTTGATCCGATGTTTAGCCACCGCCAGCCTTCGAGCTTTTAATTTAGGTTGTGTCTACTTACTGGACTCTCGCACGTTAATTAAGAATCTGCATCTGCATTTGTATAATGTAGCTGATGGACACATTGATTATATTAAATACTGTATTACACATATTAATATCGCTAAGCAGCTTTAACAGTATTAGATTGAGGCTAGGCTAGTATTGCTAACAGTTATCTTACTACTATTGTAGTAATGTTTCGCTTTTATAATAGTGGAATTGCCAAATATTAAGCTTAACGTTACGTCAGACAACTTATGTTGAAACTTTTTAAAGTGCTGTAGGACACTTGCTTGTGTAAGAACTCTGTAGCTCACACTGAACAGCTCAAGGTTTCTTAACGTATTCGTATGAGTTGAAATAATTATGAATCAATCAAGCATACTTTATTTGTATAGCACTTTTCATAAATAACACAACGTGCTTCACAGAATCCACACAAAGCGATAAGTGGCTTTCTAATTATTAAAACACTCAATGATAACCTCATTCAATAAAAATCAGGAGTTGGGGAAACTCAAAACTCCAAGTTGTTAGCTATATAACGTCAACATTACCAACATACACCAAGAAGCAAAATGGGCTAAAATGCATAGATAAATAGACCGGTAAATGAATAAAACACTGTTAAAAGCCAGACTAAAAAGGTAGGTCATTATTTTGCTTATTAAAGTATCAACATTCTCTCCTGCCCTCAGGTCCTCAGGAAGGCTGTTCCCATATAAATAAAACTTTTTAATTTAATTTCTATGGCTGTTCCAGAGGCCTGGACCATGTATAGAAAGATGCCTCACTGTGGGTTTTTGTTTTGTTGTTTAGTCTATTTTTTATTATTAAAAACGCTGTATATCGAGCAATGTGTGGACATCATTAAAAGTGTTGCATTAGTTTGTTGTTTAGTTTGTGTGTTGGCACAATAAATTGATTATCATAACGTAAAAATTGGCATTTTGAAAGCTCCGTTACATATGCAATAACTATATGCACTAATATAGCTTTTCAAAGCTGATACTGTCACACACTTGGTATGATATTTTTGGTTGTCGATTGTAAGCAAATGGGACTATACTACTTTCCAGCATGGCATATATTTTTGGCAGTTGCATTGGTAATATGATCCAGGAAAAACATCACACAGTGTCATCAGTCAGTAAGTAAAGGGCGTCAGTAAAAAATAAAAATAAAAAGCAGCATCTCAACATTGTCAAAATACCCATAACTTTTAGAGTTTCTCTTTTAGTAGTTCTGTGTTTGTACATATGCAAAACCCAAGTAGGCTAAACCATTTTTCTGTTTCTCCAGAACTCCAATGTGGAGAATTTGCCTCCTCATGTTCTTCGCTTGGTCTACAAAGAGGTTTCAGCTTTAGCAGCAGACCCGCCTGAGGGTATCAAGATTTACCCCAGTGAGGAAGACATAACTGAGCTACATACAGCCATCGAAGGACCGGGTAAGCTTTGCAATATGGTGTCATACCAAACTGGCATTGGCCATGTTAAGTTAAAAAATAACCTTGCTGTGTGTGCATTCTCAAAGTAAAAAATTGTTACATGTATTGCAGTATTCATTTATTATTATTTTTTCAGAATCTCACACAGCAGTGCTTTTCACATCTCCGTATTAGTCTGGATCTGTTTTTGCTGTCCACAAAACAGTTTTCTTAGCATGTTATACATCTAAAGTCCTTGTCAAATCGAATTACTGAAAAGTCAAGAACACTAGGGTTGTAACGATGCATCGTGAATTGGTTAAAAATCTATTTAAATGCTTAAAGATTACAACCGATTGAGATAAAAAAATGTATCGCGATGCAATTTTTAAACCGCCTAGGGCGTGACGCTAGTTAACATACAGCAGGTAACGTTAGCCTACCGTTAGCTAGTAGCATTAGTTGGCTTAAACACGGTTAAAATCCTGACAGCTAAATGGTGTAAAGTGTGACTGTATTTCACTGGAAAGGATTCCAACACCAGGACGTACAGCAGTCTGCAGCTAAAGACACAGAGGAGACTAGCTGCACTTGCGTGGCCACTGCCGCTGAAAACGGCATGTTAGAGCTGGGACGATTCGTCGATGTAGTCAACGTCATCGACTACGTAAATGCGTTGACGCAAATAATTTGCGTCGACGCGTCCTAAATAAATAAATAAAACTTTCGTGCAAATTAATTTGTTATGCGGAACTACTGTAATGTGGAACTACTGTTAGATACGCAGGTTCTAGGGACACCTAATCTGTAGCTCCACCTTAGCTCTGAAGCTAGCCGAGCTCCTCCGCCTACATGCAGTTTTTTTTGTCAGGTCGATGGTCCAGTGAGTCAGAGATAGCAGCACGAAAGGACGAGTATGGCGAGTGGTGGCGACCCACAACAGTCCCATCCCCCCCCCCCCCCCACCCACCCACCCACCCACCCTCCCTCCGTTACATCCCTACAGAACACATATTTTATGTTATTGATTGGAGATGCTAACTATCAGGTAACAATCAAACTATTCTTGAGTAGATCATATTTAAAGGTCAACTTAAAAAAAAAATAGAGTAAGTCAGCATGCGATTCTTAAAGGTGTAAGGTAATTTGATCGCATCCACTCAAGTAACTAGTATGTAAAGTTATTATGTAACAATTAGTAGTTTAGTTTTAAAAATAATTGTATGTTGCATCTGCGTCATACATACTTGCATCTCACAGTACAGTCGACTTCCCTAACACTCCACTTTCAATAAAATAACTAGAGAACTGTTTGGCAGCGAGGACAGATTTCACTTTATGACCAACCTGAGATAATAACCGCTCTCACCTGTTAACCGCTATTACTTATGATGGTGAAGATGTGACACTTCTCTGCTCCACTATGTTTAGGTGATTGGTGGTCACCAGTTTCATGGAACTACTTTTTTTTTTTTTTCTCTGTTGTATAATTTACTCATTAGGTAATCAACTCCTTAAGACGTGCATTAATGCATCAGTTTTACAAAGTAGAAATCATTTCCTTTCCATGGCTCCTTGAGAATTGACATATTGTATAAAAGCTTTGTATCTGGATTTGGTAGATGTTGCTAATTACATGTGGGACACATAACCCACTTTAACCACACAGCCAACATGTCCATGCTTTATTATTACTATAAACTCATTGCTTCAGACCTAGTTATTGGTAAGTAGGCCTTGAAGAGCCAGACGGTTTTATTTATTAGACACTGATACTGGTAGTGGTATCAGATATTTGCAAAGAGTTTGAACTAAATGACATGTGAACTAAATGATGTTTGGCTTACTTGCATGTAAGATTTTGTGTTTGTTAGTTGACTCAGTTGCCGCTCCATGACCCTCTTTGTTTTTGTGGAGCAAGTTTTGCGCAGCCTGGACATACGCTTCATAAGATGAATTCTTTATGCTTTGACAGAGGGAACTCCGTTTGCTGGTGGCGTTTTCCGAATGCGTCTGGTCCTCGGGAAGGACTTCCCTGCGGTTCCACCCAAGGGGTATTTCCTGACTAAGATTTTTCACCCCAATGTGGGTCACAAGGGAGAGATCTGTGTCAATGTGTTGAAGAGGGACTGGAAGGCAGAACTCGGCCTCAGACATGTCTTACTTGTAAGTGGAACCATCAGTCTTTGTTGTTTTGGGTTTCAGCTGCGTTGCCATCACTATTTTAGTTTTTTACATTTCCATCTCCTTTTATTTCTCCACAGACAATCAAGTGTCTTCTCATCCATCCGAATCCAGAGTCTGCTCTGAACGAAGAGGCCGGGCGTTTGCTGTTAGAGGACTATGCAGAATATGAGTCCCGAGCTCGTCTGCTCACAGAGATCCACGCCATGGGGGGGCACGGCGGGACCTCTGGGGCACCTCAGGACCCTAATGACGGCCCACAGCCGAAGAAGCATGCAGGCGACCCCATGAAGAGAGCGGGACCCAGTGCAGCAGCTGTGCCAGCAGCTCTGGGTAACGGAGCTAATGGAGCCAGTACCACCACCAGCAATAGCAACAGCAGTAGCACTAATAATGTAGCAGGGAAAAAGAAAGCCGATAAAAAGCGTGCATTGAGGCGACTTTAATACCTCAGCTAAATTCTGTGTGTGTGAGTGCGAGAATGTGTAAATATAAATATTGAAGTGTGCTGACAATGTTTTTGTTCCCTTTTTCTGACTTTCTACCACCTATCCAGACTGTCCACAACTTGTGTCTTGCCACCAGTTTGTCCTGTTGGCATTACAGGTTTGTTAATTATTTCCATACCTAAAGACATAATGATAAAATGTTTGTTCCTCTTTTAAAGGAAAGACAACACCTTCACTGCAGAAATCATGCCATCTGTTGTATTTTGCTCTTGGCCTAGTGTGTATGAATTATACAGGGAATGGGTTTCACTGTGCAAAACATGGCCTCTGTCTGTCCACTAATGAGACAAAACTATTATTGTCTCAGACTTGATATCAGCTCTTTTTAAAGTGTTTCTTGGCAAATGCTGCTGTGATGGTACTGTGTACTGCTCAGCCAGGCTCACTTATGAGTCCAAACCAGGATGTTACTTTAATTAAAGTCAGGTTTTCAAATTGAACTCAAAGGAAATAATAAAGAAGTTGCTAAATAATTGTGCACAAAGTCGGTGGGTTCACTTTTGGGAGAGAAATATTGTCAATATCACGCAAAATTGTAACATCTTTTTAAATAGTATTTTTTCATATTGTGAACTGAATGATACAGGTATGGAAAAAGTTGACAGTGGAGTATAAGAGGTCTGTCGTGTTCTGTAAATTTTTTTTTTTTTTTTAATTTTTCTAAAATTGTTTCACTGTCCAGTATTTTCAAAAGTTGTTTAGATTGACATGTTCATATTCAGCTGTCTTGTGGTTGTGTGAAGACCTAGATCAGTGGCTGTAAGGGAGCACAGGGTGGGTTGCCAGACTACTTTTTATAAAACTTATGAATCGCCTATTCTCTGTATTAAGCATAGATTGGTGTGACTCGCTTAACCTACCCCGATTCCCTACAAAGCAGTATGTGCTCTCAGATAACCAGCTCCCCGACAAGCCATGTGGGTGCCTGAGAAGACATCTGTAGGACAACTTCCACGTTTGATAGAATTTGTCTCCCCACCCGTTGCACTGGCAGGGTTTCCGGGGCAGGTTTTCTCTTTGTACTAAATGCATGCGGGGCCTACATTTCCCAAGGAAACACACTGAAGCGCTGTCTTAATTTGGACGGAAAATGTGCCTCTGAATCTCTGTCATTGTGCAGTTGGCTGGATATTTTGTGTCCATTTTAAATTATTTAAATTAAACATTGAAATACAAGAAGTGAAATAAAAAATGAGTCATATTTGCTCTTTTATTTAGAGTCCCTTTGCATGCATAATTGTTTTATTATGTATTATATTTCTGCAGGTGTGTGTGTGTGTGTGTGTATCAGTATAGCCTCTGAGAATGGCTACTAACCTCTGCTTTTACTGCGCAGTGACGTACAATAGCATTTTGTTTATAGCGGTCTCCTGATCTGCAGTGATGGAATAACCATTATGAGGAAATCAGTAATTGCCCCCACCGCAGCAAACCAGTGAGTGAAAGTAGGCTACACCCGGTAGAGCGTCATCGGACCATCTAATGAAGCCTCTCCGTTAGCCTCTGCTGCATGCCCACCCACCTGTGTAGAAATAGCAGCCATCCATTCAGTTAACTATCAGGCCCTCCTTAGACACCTGGGGCTCCACGTACACGCGTACATTTTCCACGAGCCCCATTTTGGAAATGCTTAGGCCTACATCTTTTCCCACCTGGTATCCACCTCCATAGCCTATCATCCCCGATTTGTGAAGCCAATTTCCTTGCCGTTATCTTAAAACAAACACTTTACAATGCATTTGGTTAAATGATCTTCATGAGTCTGTTCATATGTAGGCCTAGTGTGTCAGGATGAATCAGAATTAAAACAGTAACCTATACCATTAGCACTGTAGACCCTGGTGATACCCAGAAAACTATAGCATGCATTCCTGTGTCACAGTGTAATTTTAGTTATTATGATTCATCCTGTTGGCCTAATGTGTGATCACTAATTCTAATTTATGTAATACAATCATCAGTTAAAATCTACCGGAACACGGTTCCATTGGGCTGTTGATATGAGGATCGTGAGAAGGCAGTTAGCCTGCTGTATGTGACGGTGGCATGAAGCCAAACGAGCCAACTTCATCTCTTACATAGCCTACTACACCATACTGCATCTCCTATTCTACTCTTCTCTTGGTCTTCCAACTGCCCCCGCCTGTCTTAAACTTTAAGATATCTCTGAATTACCAGTGCAGGTCCTGGTCTAATTGACAGTTTCGTTCACACTCCAGTGTTACAGCTTTTGCGCCAATCCTCTCCCCTTCCCCGTTTTCATCGCTTTCATAATTGCCACCAACATAATGACACAGTTGCTGTGGCAACTCTCTCTCTCTCTCTCTCTCTCTCTCTCTCTCTCTCTCTCTCTCTCTCACACACACACACACACACAGAAAAACACACTTTAGATCTCGGAGGTTATTCGCTGAATGTAGGCTACCTAATTTAGTAAGTTTCCCCCGTTATTAGGCTATAGTTCAACCCTGCGTTGTATTTTTTTTTAAATAAAAGAACAGTAGGCCTAGCTGAATTCCTGAGCGATATTTTTCTCCGAGCCAGTAAAATGGAGGTCTTCAGGGTCATTCAATCAAAGATGCAAATGAAATGGAGGGGAATAACGATGAACGCCACCAGTTGAATGGGTCTAATGACCAGCAGCGCCGAGCAGCGCAGAGTTGAGAGTCTCATCAGCACCACTCTGAGCGACCAATCACAGCGCTCCCCCACTGGCGGACCTCCGTGAGGCCAGTCGCAGTTAGGCGGTGTAACCTATCTCGCTTGGAAATTATGAAGGGAACCAGCTTCAGTCGATTCCAGATGGAGAAAAGTTAAATTGGGTGATTTTTTTTGGTGACGCGTTTGTCATTTTTGAGCACCTGAATTACTGCGTGTTCTCCAGGATAGTTGCACTGTAACTTGAACTGTAAAACAAACGAAATTTGCCGTTGTGTATAGATGAATCGCCTTGTCACACGCACTATCAGAAAATCTCAGAACATCTCGTCGGGACCGACTCTCTCTCTCTGTCTATCTCTGTCTCTCTCTCTCTCTCTCCTGCTCGCGTTTTTTCCCCTCTTTCTGCCGTGATAATGGATTATTATTATTAATAGCCTGATGGAGCCTGATGGAGACACATCAAGAACGATTGAGATATGCAGCACTTGTGAAAAAAAGCATTTAAAACAGGTGGCAGATCCAGCAACAGTTCAAGCTGTCCTGATCCTCCTCTGCCACAATAACAGGCTGCCATCTGAGAAACGCTGAGATACAGTGCGCAGGCTCTCCAAGCGCTGTTCTCCAGCATCAAACCCCAGAGCAACGCACAGGTAAGGCACGACATTATGCACCTTTTATTAATGCAACACCAATGACCGAATTACACGCACAACTATTTGATACCTTAATTGTGTGTTTCTGTCTGTATGAAAATTGAGTTTGGCTTCTGTTTAGACGCATCAGCTGTGCTGGAGGCTGTTAAACAAAACATTTTGATGAAAGCTGCGCCACGGAAACATATTTAGGCTTTATGATGGGCAGACATGTTTTTCATCACTTAAACACTTTAATCGACAGCACATTGCGACATTATGAACATATTGATATTAGAACCAACACATCCAGCCGGACTACACACACACACACACACACACACACGCACACACACACACACACACACACACACACACACACACACACACACACACACACACACACACACACACACACACACACACACCGGCACGGATACACCCACGCACTCTTAGCCTACTGATACATGCAAGTCATTTCCATAACCCGCATGCTTGTTCATTGCAAGTTGAAACTTATGAATCTTGTGAAGGATGGATTGAATTCTGAAGAGTCGATGTCCAAAAGGCAAAGCCACTGCGCAGCATGTATTTTACTGATAAGACTGAAGCTGCTCCGCTGCTCGCTCTGTAGCCTAATTAAATTTATTTTTCATCAATATACCTTGTATTATGGTTTCCCCCTTCATTAATTCACATTTCAGTGCGTTTTTGCAACAGCGTGTCTCAAGAAAAAAAGAGGCCATTTTGTTTCATTTCCAACAAACACCTGTTGAAATTGTTGCATGCCCAGCATCTGCACAGCTGGTCAGCATCCTGCAATGAAAGTAAGGGGAGCCGTTTGGGTAATTTGCTTTGTTACAATTGCTTGCAATAGAAGGAATCTTTGGAAAAGGTTTGTTGTCCGTCCACTGGCCACGTAACTCAAGAATGCATCCTTACAGTTCTGAATGGGTTGCCCTTCACCCTTTAGTTCCCATCCTCTCTCTTTCTTCCTCTCTACTGCATTGCTTCAATAGCACAGTATAGAAATACATACAGGAAAACATTTGCTCCTTTTGTATGTTGAGTCCCTTTGCTGAAAAGATGTGATATTAGACTTCAGGCTTTTGGGTGCAGGAGGACTGAATTCATTTAAAATCTAATTCGTTGTAAGAAAGCTGTAACTGCACATTCATTGGGGGAGTGGTTTGGACACATTGGCCAGAAAATCCTCATGAAGTGAACAGAGTCAGAGCAGAAAAAATATGGTAATGGTAGTTGAGTGGGGAGGCGTCAGTGTCATCTTGTTGAGCAAGTGACGGGCAGATGTGACTTTGAAATCTGGTTTGGCTAATGGGTGTAGATTGGATTCTGCCTCCCTTCTCTTTCACTGCCTCTTTCACTCACACATAGACAGAGCTGCAGTGCTATTCTGAGAGAGTTAGCTGCCTCATCCCACGCACAAAATCTGAGAAAGAGAGAAAGGCAGAACGAGTTAGAAAAGAGGAGAAGGAGGGAGCAAGAGACTGACTACAAGGAGGTTTACAGAATGCCTACTACACTCTCACATGCACACAAAGCCTTTTTTACAGTTGCACATTCTCCTTTTTTAATTGTTCTAACAGCATGATGTACAGTCTTGATTAGCACTCTTCTCGTGTGTGGCATTGACTGTATTTGCAGATCTGTTTGGCGGTGCTGTTTGTGTGATGTGCTATGTTGTATTGGTAAGTGCTGGGAGAAATGTACTTGATTCTGTGCCACCCACACACCGCCCTCCCACTCATGGTCGTCTCTCTGCATCTATACCTCTGGCTCTTCCCGCTCGCCACAATGTCTTTGCTCATTTAAATCCCTACCCTGCATTTATCCCTCTGCTCTCGTTCTCTCTTTCTCCCCACATTGGCATTACAGATGCTGCTCCTGCAACCAAACAGGCACACTAACACACACTCGGGCCGCTAACAATGCACATAATGCAATTAATAAACATGACTGTTATTATGTGTGAAATAGTGAGGTTGCAGAGCATCTTTCTAATCAGGCCTCTTGTTTGTATTACAGCAGACACTCTGGCCGACACATTCCAGGTTTGTCGCCGTGTAAACCCGAAGACAATTCTGGAAATCAAGCAGAACATTAAGAAACGACAGAAGAACACTTTGGGAACATTAGTCAGTGGGAGAACTGCTGCCTTTGTGTCTCTTGTTTTTTCCTCAGCTGAACTCAGAAGGTCAGAGGAGCATGTAACTGAAACAAGTGGAGCCCTCAGTGATTTCAGCATTCTGTCTCCCCCATCTGTGCCTACATTCTCCGCTGCAGATAGGGACGTTTCTGATAATTACATATAATTACAATTTCTGTGGGAGACAGATCTGCCTCTGTCTATTATTGCCAACACCTCCAACACAATAACTTCACACATTTACATATTTCTCAACAAAAGTGATATTCTTTGAACCTCAGAGACAAATCAGGAATAATTTTACTTAGAGAGACATGTCACATGGAGACGCAATGTGCCATTCAGTTCATATCTAATTATTAGTGATACGGTTGAATAACACGGATAACTTCTTGTGCCTAAAAGCTGAATAGAAAGCATTTCAAATATCTGTGACGTTTGCCTCATTCTGCAGTGTGTTTTACAGGCTGGGAGTCGTTTCCTTGGTTTATGCTTACTCCTAATTTTCAGCTGTTACAGTCTTCTAGCACTTAAGCTGATCCTCCCTCATTATCACCCCTCAGCCCAATCACAGTAACAGTCCGTGCCAGCCAGGCGACTGCGGATGCACATTAATCCAACCATAGAAAAGATTGAGATCAAGTACAGTGTATCTATAGATGTGATGAGTTCATGCCTAACAAGTTAAAATGGAGTTACGTCCCCACTCCAGAGAAACTTGGCATCATTAATAGACAGTGTTCATCAGTGGTGCAGTCTGTTAATCCCATTTGATTGTTTACAATGTTGATACACACAAAATATATGAAAATAAATATCAATTTCATACTAATTTCCAGAAAAGAATTGCTCACAGCTTAAATAAGTGCCAATTTTGAATGTATGTTGTGTCATACTAAAATAGTACAAAACAGATTCAACAGTTTACATTTGATAAATCACTGGCCATAGACCATATTGTTGAAGTGCCATGGTCAGCACAGGAATGTATAGGACTGCAGTATTTTATTGAAAATCCATGCTACTCATTTTTACTGGCCTTTGTGTGTACAAAAATGTATTCCTTCCAGCAGCACATCAGATATTTGTTCTTTTGTTAAGTGGGAAGTGCAGAACAAGGCATTAAGGACTAAAAGCATGAAGATTGTTGTTTTCAATTTGTCCTTTTTACAAATCTGCATCCATTTTAGTGTTCTACTTGAGAGGAAAAAAGATAAAGTTATCACACATTCAGAGTTCCTTTCTAGCAGTAAATTAAAACCCCTTTAATACCATTATCGAAAACTATTGAAACCTATTTACTGTTTTTAATAGTGTTAGACCTTTTCATCTGTATTGTTCCTGACCGTTTCTAATATTACACCATATAAATACTCAGCTTTTGACAAAACAAAAAAACAGGCTTCAAATTTCATCCTCCAACATGACTGAATGAAACTACTGATACATCATCAATATCCAGTAGGTTATACATGCTACTTGAATATTTCACATGACATTTTAGTAGGTTAAACTGCAAAAGCGGATACAGTGTTGCAACTGCATTGACTCAACAACAGAAAATAGATCTCTTAGTCATGTAAAAATGACGCCCACCACCAATCTCAGAGTCCTCGCTGTCTCCCTGCTCTCCCTCCTTACTGCCCCACTCACCACTGTTGTGGAGACCTCTCCGTCCCCCCCTCCTCAGCAAATCGAGCGCTCAGTGAGGCCTTTTACTGAGCAGCCCAAGCCTGGCCCCAGCCCCCCTGTCCTGCTCCTCGTCATGCAGGCCAATATCAGGCCAGCTGCTCTCCAAGGCAGGACCAAAACTCCTGAGAAACTTCCAGAAACCTCAGAGGGAGTTCTGGAGGCGCCTCCGAGAGCCCTTCCCCAGGTCATGTTTCCCAAGAATGTGACATCATCAGAGGCCCTTGCATCTCCCTTAGCCGCCGCCCAGGTAGCGCCCATTCGACCCCGCATGATAGACATATGGATTGATGTATGTCGGGGTTACTATGACGTAATGGGACACTTTGACAGCGCTTTCAACTGCTCCAAGGACACCTTCATCTTTTGCTGTGGAACCTGCCACTACCGCTTCTGCTGCCCAGAGCGTAGCCGGCAACTGGAGCAGGAAAGCTGTAAAAACTATGACTCTCCAGACTGGGCCAAGCCACAGACAGACGCCATGACATTAACAGAGGAATTGGGTAATGACCCAGACTTTGATCCACTGAAGCAGCAAAGCCACAACACGGGCTTCGTCATCGGAGGCGTGATTGTGTTCATGGTGGCTGTCGCTGTGGGCATCAAGGTAGTCTTCAACAAGGTGCAACAGGAAGCAAACCAAAGGGACCTCAATATGCCCAGGTGAGACTTTGAAAGATATTTTTTCATCACCTCTCACTCCTGGATTTGATACTTCATTCAATGTATGGATCCTGTAATGAAATTTGTTTTTTTCATCATTCTGGGCTCAGAATGATTTTGTTAGTTAACAGATGAAACATATTTTTGATTTGATTTATTGAGTGGCTGCTGCAGAATTAATTCATGGTTGTTTTGATTCCTCTGGGCTTTTTCATCTCATATAAAGATTTGCATTTAGATTTTTGTACAGGTTGCAGTTTTCTATCTTGGGCTTTAGTAGTGGAGGATGATGGTTGTAGACTGATATAGAGCATTTGATTGATCCTTTTAATAATGCAAATGATTAATAGTGTATTGTTTTCTTCTATTATTCAAGTAGATTAACAGTTTTATGATTGTACACACATTTATAACCAAACCATGGGTGATTGTAATAAAGATCCCTACACAATTTAAACAGTATATATTTCAAAAAATATAAGATAGATGTTTATTAAATTCCTCTCAACCCAAATGACTTACATTATACTCACATAATTATGATGATCTGTTACCTACCAATTCACTGTCCAAAATAATACCTTGTCAACAATATTGATAATTACAAATACCGTTTGAAGAAATACTCAGTTTGGTTTATTGTCAATTTCCTCTTGTGTTTCCCCTTTTTGCTTGTGCTTATTACATCATTAGAGCCCTGGTTGACATGTTGCGGCACCAGTCGAGCCCAGTCCAGCAGGATGAGAGAAACAACAGCGTGGCTCTAGCTGTAGGGGATGGACAGGGGACACTGGGGAGACCTCCGAAAAATCTTTACGCCCCAGGACTGCCCAGCAAGGACAACAGATGTGAGGATTTAGGGTCTTTTTACAGCATTAGTGAATAGCACAATCAGAGCTTTTGTAACTGCATCCTCTGTGTGCCGAGGCACACCGTGTTTGTCACGTTGGCATGTGAATGCAGGTGTTTTTTTGTGTCCCGCCATCAAGATATCTATGTAGCCAATAGGAATTATGAAAAAAAGAACAGAAATCTGGAGATCAGTGCTTTTAAAATATGCATGCTTTACACGATGATGTTGAGAAGCTCTGTCCATGTGAGATGATGTGAAGGTGAATTAATGCATAAATGTCTATAGTTGCCTTGATTTTTTTATGTTAAAGAACCATTGAACTGGAAACTGGCTGACATCCATTTTGAGCTGATTACCTTATGTTCTTTTGACTTGCAGTGGGCAATTTGCAACACAATTTCATCCACTCTTCAGGCACCAGCCCCAAACACACCGCAACTATCGGTAAGGCAGCTGGTGAAAGCGGGGCTCCTATGTAAATGACATGTAATCACCATGATGCTTCATTTACTCTGTTCTGTTTCGTTTAAGCTCAAAAGAAGACTCATTCATCCTAACAATAATAATGATTATCAGAGCCTTGGTTGCTTGTGTTGAAAGCAAGTGGAAATCTGTCTGTTCCAGTGAATGGTAGCAGATTCACACACAGCTATGTGCAGCGCGCTATGTCCAGAGGAGCAAATCTCATTTAACACACGTCGTTTTCTCCCTGTGGTCTCTGTAGAACGCACCCCTCGAATGAACAATGCACAGCTGGCAGCTGGAGGCACCCTGCTTTCCAGTAAACACAACAACACCAAATCCCAGCCTGCCTTTCACCACTCCCTGCACAACCTGGCTCAGCTGCCGCCCTCCTATGAGAGTGCCACCAAGCCTGAGCTCAACAGATACTCCTCACTCAAACGCCTCGGTAAGTACCTTCATTTTCGAGAAATGAGGACAAATGTACCAGTGTGTCTGCTCCTGTCTCCCCTCGCAACTATTCCATGAGTACTGAAGCACGGTGACACTCTTGACACTATGGCTCCAAGTACAGGATGCGTCATTATGTTCTGATGCTATTTACTGTGGTGATAAACAATTCAGAGAAATTTTGTTTGGCTTTCAGAGAAAGGTCTTGATGAGTACTCGTCTGGTTACTGCACCACCAAGCGCCGGCCTCACACAGCCCAGCCGGCCCTCCAGTCCTCTCAGCACCACCTCCACTGGGGTGGAGACTACACCCTCAGTGGGAGAGGAACCCTCCCCAGGCACGCAGTTCGTCCTTGGATCCCGCCGCCGCCTTCTGGCATGCCTGCCTCACCCACCCCAAATCCTTACCCTCTGGATCCCCCGGAGCCCCAGTACAACCCCAATTACGACACTCTCTCCAAGCCAAGGAAAGTTAAATCCACTGACCAGCTGCTCAACATGGGTGACGTCCCTGGCAACACGGGGACACTGTCTAGGTTGTCCAAGAACCAGCAACACCAGTACTATAAAGCCATGGTTGCCTCCAATAAGAACTCCAACACGCAGACCCTCACCAGGAAGACCCAGGACAGGCAAGACAGGCAGGAGAGGCAGGACAGGCAGGACAGGCAGGACAGGCAAGACAGACAGGAACGGTTGCTCATGTCCCCGGATCATTTGGAGGAAAGGATGGGGGTCGGTGGGATGGGGGTTGTAGATCCATATGCCCACACAGGAGGGGTTGTCCCCACGCTGCCTCGCCAGCAGAAGGCCCAGTCCCAGCAGAACGTCTGCGCCACGCCCTCCCTCGACCGACACCACATGATCAAGATGAACTCTCACCCCACTTCCGGACGAGAGCAGGAGAGGAACACGGCCATGACGGGGCACATGAGCGGGGGCATGGGCTGGGCAGGGGAAGCTCCTGGGGCGGGGGTAGTCATGGGAACAGGAACACTAGGGGGCCACAGTGCCAGGAGGATGGCTTTTGCAGCGAAAAGGCAGAACACCATTGAGCAGCTACATTTCATACCGGGAGGGGGCGGTGGGGGGTCAGCAGGAAGTGGAGGAGGGAGTCAGGGGATCAGGACGGGGAGTAAAAATGAGGTGACGGTGTGAGGTTTGTGCCTGAGTTTACCCCTCATCAAAGGTATGGGATTAGATCACCCTTCTGCATATAACTATTAGATATACAAGATTAGATATACAACTACAATAAATAAAACTAGAAGTATAAAGTATAGTAACAGTATAACGTGTTTAGGCTATTCAAATTAGTATAATCTTGTAATTAAATAGTTTAAATATGATTACTTAATTAAAAATCTAGGTGGGGAATACCTGTTCCAATTATGTGATAGCCTACATCAGCCATATTTTGTAACACAATTTGCCATATTGCCATATACAGCGGTGCCATTACTTGTAGAAAGAGTGACTGGAAGGGTGAAAAAAACAACAACAGAAGTGTCGTTCATAATTTTGTTTTTATATATGTTTTTCAAAAAGTACTCAGGAGCCATATTAGATAGGGAATAAAACAATATATATATATATATATATATATATATATATATATATATATATATATATATATATATACATATATATATAATATTGTTTATCGTTTATATATAAAAAGGTTGATGAAGAGGAGGACCATGTGGAATATTGCATCACAGAATTTAATAGAGAATTGAGCCAACTACCTGATGGACTGTCAACCTGCTCAGATGTCGTCGACAATTATTTATTAAACTGAACCTCATGAGTGAGAAGCCGGTGGACCAGATGAGTGTGAATGAACCGTGTGCCTGGTGAGGGATTTTGGAGATCTGACACTCAACCTCGCCCTGACACAGGGAGACAGAACTGTTTTTTGTTGCTTCCTACGTAAATGAGCGGACAAGGTGGAGGCTGTTTCTGACTGGGACACAGCAGCCTGACACTCTTGGCAGGACTCCTGCGCCCGACTTAAACCGCGGACGTATCCACATCACCAATCTGACGCCTGGGTTGCCTAGTTTTCCATGTGACCTTAGATCAAATCCCCAGAGCGACTCACTCTCTGCTACACTACAGGAGTGTAAACGGATGTTAGATTACGTTATATTCCCATCTATAGATCAGGACCAAACTGTAAAAACAATGTGCTACCAAATAATATAGAGCCATCTGTCATGTTATTACAAAAATATCTTGACATAGACTAATGAAGACACACATGTGTTCAGTTTACCAATTAAAAAGGCAACTTGCTTAAATGCAGGATGTGAAAGAAGAGCAAAGATTTTTCTACAGAGCACAAATGAATAGACCGTGACGCAGAGGTTGCACTTACACAACTGTCCTTCAAAGCCATTTATGGAGATACAAAGAAAACACCACAGAGGAAGCTGGTCTGACAATCACCATTTTATTATTCTCACCAGATGACAAGTTATAACAAGTCAGTGATATTTTGTAAAGTCAAAGAATTGGCTTCAGAGCAAGCCAAAACAACATCTCTGAGTCAGGGGAGAGGGCGACCTGAGGCCTTCTCCTGCGTGGCTCCAAATGCCGTAAGAGACTTGGATGTTTAGGAAGCCCTCCCCATCCTCAAGACGAAGACCTTGCTGTATCATAACGCACTTGAGCCAGTATGAGTATTAAAAAAGATAAAAAATTTAAAAACAGAAAAGATAAAAAAAAAATCTTCATCAATAACAACGCTTATCAATACTAAGGGCTATCCTATCCTATATACTGTAGTATGTGATATCTGTGGTCCATATAAAATACTATCTCTTTCTCTTGATTTTGTGTTGATATTGTCATGATGTATTAAGTATTAATGTGTACAAAAAACAAGAGCAATTTAAGCACAGTTCAAAGAGAAACACCGCGACAAAAACACTTTGCACAAATCTTTCCCCTGATATTTGCACCAGATACAAACCTACTTTGTATCGTGTCCTCAAGGTTTACATTCTGTACAAGCACGGCTGACAATGTGACAATGGAGGGTATTGTATTGAGAGAGGATTTTTTTTATCAACATGAAATCAGAGATAATTACGCAGATCAGAAAAGGAACTTGTTTGTTTTTGTTCAGTCATGTGAAAGGATACAGAGATGAAATACTGATAAACAGAAACACAGAATTAATTTGAACAATCTTCCTATACACAATGCTAAATGTAGTTGTTCTGAATATGATGGAGTGTTATTATTAATAATTATTATAACTGTTATGGTTATTATTAACAATTATCTTATGATGTGATGTTCTTTTACTTGGTGGGATTTAAGTGTTTATTGTTTTTAGATAACTAGCATTCTCATGACTAGTTGTTTTTTTTCATACATCTGGTCATAAATTCAAGTTTTTAAAAACATTCCAAATCTTGATGCATGCAGCTCCATTTCATTGAGAGGCAGTTACAGTATGCCTGGATTTTAAGGTCATCGATGCCTATATGGCCAATTTTCCAGCTGTATGTACTGTGCCTAGACATCGACCTTATGACTTCTTGATCTCAAGTGATTACTTAGGTTTCCACTCGGGTACAAAAATATCTATTGAAAAAATCTGCAGCCTTCTTAACGTATGTCTAGACGACAGTGTTGTGCAGGATAGATGTTTTTGGGACGGGCCAGAAGTTATTAACCAGACTGGAGGCGGTCTGTTGTCTCCACTGCAGCAGCCTGACCCAATAATATTATGGGTTGTACACACTAAACCCATGATGCCATAATGTATGTGTGTTTCAGATGAATGTTTATTACACAAGGTGGAGGAAAAACGGAGGTTTAATGGAAAGCTGAATGCTTTGAGTGTCTTTTTCAGGGAAATAGGACAGGTGACATACAGTAGTATTAGATTTTTTTAATAGCGCCACAAAAGGTCTGTAGCAAAGTCTGTAATATCTCACAAGCCATATCCATCAAAACTCATCACAATTTTATAAATGGTTAATCTAATTTGTGCAAGTATTGTATTTTGTATAGCTAGTACAATCAGAATATTTTGAGTGATCTCTTCGACATTAATTTGAGGATTCAACAAATTATGTGTTAGTATTTAATGAATTGTACAGTGCCAAACTCATAACATTTTGTTGTCTTTCTATTGTCATAGCCTCCTACAAAACTACAGTGGTTATTTATTTTATTACAACTGAGAACAAACACACAGGCAAGAGAGCTAAAAAGCTAGTTATCAGGAAGAAATTGATGAATATGGTATGTGTTTTTACCATTATGAATTTGTTTAGAGAGGGGATGGCTAATGGCCACCTGACTAAAGCATTACTAACAGTAAATTGTATGGACAGGGACGCAGGGACGGTGTCCAGTAATGAAATTCATGGATTTATTTTAATGCCTATAAATTTCAAAACAACCCTTTTGTTATTGTTCAATGCATTGATCCCCTTGGATACAACAGTGACTTACAAAGAATTTGTATAATAAAGTTGGTGGAAAAAAATGTTTTGTCATTCATTATAGTGTGAGTTTATCGCATTAATGTTTTTGAATTATTTCTTTATTGTTTTTAACCTTAGTTGTAATCCATCTTTTTCAACCTGACATGAATGGTCAGGTCAGCTACAACCTCTGGCATTATGTCTACCCCTCTGGCACATTGCTTACCAAACCAAGGCACCAAGGTTTTCTGTCATTCAGTGATATATTATCTTAGTATGTAATATTATTAAGATATTCCTCCACCATTAGATCTTTCACACTCCTTTTAATGACAAGACAAACATTGAAGTGTCATGCACCTTACCTTGTAACAATATTAATATGCAAACTGGGCTGTATGCCTTACAATTATTAATTTCTGAGAGAAAAATTGTACCTCTGCATTTTGCAGGAGTGGACCTCCAAGTGCCTGGTTGCTCACACATATCTAAGATTTAAGAATATCTCAGTCTTTGCTTATACTCTACGTTCGTTGTTTGCACAAAGCTAATACAGGAATATCTTAAATAGGACCAGTTCAATGTACAATCCAATTAAAGCAAGACTATTTTTTTTAAATAAAACACATGACAAGCCAATGAGATACTTCTCTGTTTCAGCAGACAATCTGTGTATTCTGGAAATTTTTTTGCTGACACAGACATTTTCAGTGATGGAGGAAGTATATATTTCTTAAGTATACCCTACTGAAGTAAAAGCATTAGGCCTGCAAAATTAAAATACCGTATTATGAGTAAACGTCCTGCAGTAAGATTAACAAGTGTTATTAGCAACATGCACTTAGAGTATCAAAAGCAACACTACTTACAAAGCAGAAAGTGACACCTGTGAGTATTATTGTGTATTATAAATTATATTATTAGATTATTATTACTGATGCATTCATGTGTACGTAGGATTTTATTGTTAAAGCTGGTCGAGGTCTGTTTTTGAATTACTATTGTTGAGCAGTTTAATCTACAACAGTGCTTCATATTTTCCAAACTCATCATACATTTTGTAAAATCCTAATCTGTAAAGTAATTAGAGGAGTAACAAGTACAACATTTCCCACTGAATTATAGTTGAGTAAGAATAAAATAGCACAAAATGGAAATACTCAAGTAAAGTACAAGTACCTTAAAATCATACTTAAGTATAGTACTTAAGTATTTACCTTGGTATATTCTGCCATTGGTCACATAGATATTTTACCATAAAATTCAGTGATGACTGTTTGACTTGGTGAAATCTATTTAAAATATTCTCATTGCTCACTATACAATATTTTGTTGCACTTTTTGCTGATTGTTTTTACAGAAGAACATATCAGTTGAGACGTGGCCTGAGATTGGCTATTTTTGCAAAAAAGTCTACCTCACTTTAGGCCAATTGCTGAAATGACACGTGTGTTTGCTGAATGACAGACCAGAATAACATGTTTGTGCAACCAGCCACGCACAGTTTTGAGACCAGTGGCTCCGTCAGCGGCAACATGTTGTGAAATTGAGATTTTAAAATAATCATATAAACAAATGAAGGGGTCAAACCAGAAGCAACTACTCTATATTAACAAAAAGCCTTTTAGTCTTCAATAGGTTAGTGAGTACACAGAGTGGCATTTTGATAAAATCCCACATCGCCAGAATGTGAGATATTGTATAAGCCACATTAAGGCTATACAGTGCCAGTGGGAGTGGACAATGGTGCTTTTACAACATGAAATGAAAAGGCCAAATTTGTCTTCATATAATTCACAGCTCTAGACCGTCTGAGTACAGAGTTACATCATACTGTACCTACTGGAAAGTGGGGTGAGGGCTATGGAGCTCATATTTAAAACCTCCTGTGATTTCATTTATTGCAACAAGATGTATTAAATTTATATAAAAGAGCAGACGGTGATATAGTACTAATACAGAAATATTTTTTTTACAGGAGGTACACGAAGGGCAAGGAAAATATTATGTTTGGTTAAGGCACGGCAGCCACTGATGCATTGCAATCATTGTAATATGCACATTTCACCACCAGGAGGTTCAGTGGCTTCTCAGTTCTGAGACAAAACATGAAGCCTTCACTCAAAATATAATAAGCCGCCCACACTGTCCAACACCTGTAACCGTTAATGCACTATATATCTGCTAAGTAAAGTGAAACCCCCAGTTTTCATAAATTAGGCTCAATTTATTACACCGACTGGAGCTGAGAAAGACACATTTGACAAATTAAACACGACAAATTAATATTCAAATTGCAAATGTATGAGTGTGAGTCAAGGCGTTCAGGGCCTTTGATGGTCCTGAGCAATTCTGCGTCCTACATGCTCTGTGCACACCATTGCCATCCTTAAATATCAGAGAGGCACAGAGCTGGAAGTATTCACATCTCTGTTATTATAACGACTGAATCAAATCCAAGTTTACCTACGGGTACCAATAAAGTAACCTGAACCTGAAAATATCCAGACAAACAAACAAATGGGACTGTAAACAGATAATTGGAAGTAAAGTGGATGTAGAATTGTCTGAAGAAATATAGGCCATCTCCTTTGAATAAAGCGTACTTTAGTAAAAGAATATGTATTACAATTAACAAATGTCATATTACTATATTCATTCATAGCCTACATATATTTATATACAAATGTATTCATTTTGATTGGCTGTTTTTTCATGCATCCAGAGCCATAGAGATATGTCTAAATATGTCTTTCTCTATCACTCTGCATGCATCAATAACCTACCTGTTCCTATGCTTAACCCTAACTAATAGGATCTTGAATAACTAATACAAAGAGACAGACTAAAAGCTCCCAACATGTTTTTTTTTTTTCACATTATGCTATGTATTTATTAGTTATAGCTAAAATATATATTATTTCTCGGATAAAATAGGCCTATAAGATATTAGCCATTATGCAGCCTAGGGAGAAGTCCTGAACCTCCCACTGAGACTGCAACTTTTGATATAATCGGAAAGAGTGTTGTGGAAGTGGAATAGACACTAATTATAGGAATGTGTAACGTTTGTGGAAGAGGATTCCCCTTTTTCCGAACGGTGAATCCGCTGTGTGTGAGCCCTATGCAGCCGCCGCTAGTGCTACCCGGAAATATTACAAGGGCCGGAAAGGACCGATGTTAAGGGAGCACACGTCACTCACTTTTACCCAAAAATATTATCACCGACCATCCAAATTTTCTCGGCCGTCGAAATCTTTAGTGAAAGGTCCCTGTCGACGCAAACGGCCGTAATCAAATGGCAAGGAGACGCCTGCGGTATCCGTCGGCGTTGATTTCTTGTGGAAACCGTGTAAGTGTTCATGCAGCTCAGCATCAGTGAAAATGGCTCTGGCTAACGACTGGAAAACAGCACGCAGAAATGGAAGTGGACGATAGCTAGCTAGGCAGTTAGAAGAAGGCGTGACAGGCCTCATCCATCTGCAACTCGATGCGTAGGTAAACATTTGTCGAATATATGTTACGCATTATGTATATGCTAACGCCAGCATCGTAATGTTAACGGCAGTGGGCATCTTTTTTATAATGTGGGTTGGAAAGATGGCTAACGTTAGCTACAGCGGTTATGTGGTTTTCTAGAGCTTTGCGTGTGGGACCAAATGGCTATGCACGCCAAGCCAGTGTAAAATATGATGCTAAGGAGAACCGTGAAGTTTTGCATGCAAGCGCGTCCAATGTTTTCTTTTTTTTTTTCTTCCAAATGTGAGCCAATACTATTACAGGATGCCTCCTCGAGTGCATCCGTTATACTTGCGCCTGTAAGACACTGCTAATGTTTACATTGTGCAGCGGGTGTGATACTGATGTTAATTTGAGCATCTCTGCCCTTCTTCACAGGATTGGTGATTTTCATTAAAATGAGAGGCGGTGAAATATGCGATAGATTATCTCCCTCATCTGCCAGGGGAGCTCACTCCCCACTAGGTTCATCGCTTCGATTAGAGGAAACGGTAAGTTATTACGAGGTGAGCAAAACGAAATTCAAAGTGAGAGATTTTACCGTAGCCAGTGCACGTTCAGCCTTTTCAGAAGTACAATAATGGGACATTTTAATGCAAACGACAACTTACCTTTTATGTAGTTTAAGACTAATGCACCACGCAACAGTTAAATTCTCTATTCTCCCTATTTTGGCAGTGAGAAGTGGATTCATGTAATTCAATTGTATAGGTTCATCATATTGTTGATAGCTGGGGTTATATTTGATATAATCCAACTTTAATGTCACTGCACATAGTGAGTACAGGTATAACAAAAACAGTTTAGTGCTATAGATATGAATACATATAATTCAAGGTATATGATGAATTATGACTACTATAGAGAATATGCAATGTGAATGGCTGTTACTTGATATCTACAGGCCAGTCATCCTCTTGGCCTACCCTAAGGTATTACACAGCACCTGATACTGGGTAATTACCCCCACTTGGCCTACTCAGGTGATTGACTACTACTAATATTACTTTGTTGACATTCATGAAAAGACAATCCCACATAGAGTATTTTTACATTATGTGAAGAATGAAACTGACGATTGTTTAATGTACTGAATATTTGTATGCCTTTGTGACTATCTGGTAATAAACAAACTAAAACCGAAATGAAAAACGTCAATGGCGATAGTATGGTGAGGTATGGGGCTAGAAATAGATTTCTGTTAGCACAAAATGTAGACAGGAAAAACTGTCAACTTCCTTGCGGCAATAAGTGAAGTCATGATTTGCAGCATTGCAATCTCCATCTATGCACTGTGACAGCATAGCTGGTAAAATGTAACAGGGACGCCACCAGTGTAAGTAGTGTGGGTAGAATACAAATAATCAGTTATGTACACACACACCTGCATTTAACCAAAGTGAGGCATCTGCTGTCTAATGTGGGTTTTAATGCAACACTGCTACACCTCTATGTATTCTGTCTGTACGTCTTCCTCGATAAACATTTGGTACTTGCAGAGATAGCCACGTATACTGTATTTTTACTGTACAGAATACAGTGTGAGATACTGGTAAGTCAATGTATAATATTGTCATAAATTGGGTCACTATGTCAAAAGTAGCTTTGTGGTGGGTCTCCTTTCACCACTAATTTACCTTAATGAACAGCTATATGCGTAGGCGGTAAAAATGTTGAAAGTAACTTTTGCCTCCTTAGTAAAGATGAACCTAATGATATAAAGAATTGGCATTCATGCAACAATTCTGGTTGTGCTGCAATCCAGCAGAAACACATCATGGTAAGTTATTACAAAACATAAAAGATGTTTATTAACATGTTAAAGTGGCTTATAAATTAAATAGTCTAGATTTGTATTTCTTCACCTTACATAAACAGAAACTGTAACCGGGCTTTGAATTGTATATTGGTCACGTTTCTCACTTAAACTGAGGGGCTAATTGGCTCACAATAATATAACCTTTGGTAGGTAAATTGCAGCATGAATAAGAAACTACTGATAACTGAAACTTAACATAACAATACTAATTTGTGGTATCAAATATAATAGAGAGAGAGAGAGAGAAAAACGGGCAAATTAAAACCTAATGTCAAAGTATTCTACTAAACTTGATTTCATTATACTCTCTCCAGTCAAGTATTGTGATTGGCAATTAAGGAAACTGAATTAATGTCAGCCATTGAGATCAATCTCTGTGTTTTGTAATGGTACAGTGCAGATATAGGTTTCTATAGATTCACCTTAATGGATGGGGCATTGTGTTATAGGTTAAAGGCCTATTAACAAGGCACAGTAAGTTAAATTTTATTAAAAGTTATAGTCCTGTTCCTCTCTATGACTGTCATGCCTTTGTGAATTGTGTTTTTTCAGCTGTAGGAACGTCTTGCCTGAACACGGATGAGGAATCTTGCTTAGATGAAGGATAATGTCAACGCTGTAACTCAAGGGAAACAAGAAGTCATTTGAACTGCTTCTCGATAAAAACTATTCTAAGCAATTTTGAAATTAGGTGGAACTCATCTACCTGTCTAAAAGACACTTTTACCCTTTGATCATAAACTCATCTTCCCGGCCACCCCACTCATTTGGAAGTAGAGTGTGGGCAGTGGATATTCAACAGGGAATAGCCGCACCAGAAGTAAACAATCTGGAGAGACGAACTTTAGATTTAAGACATACAAGTAGTGCTGGGATAAATAGTAGCATAACCGCACCCTTAGGGTAAAGTTTGTCTTTCACCAGTCAGTGGTGGAATCACTGTTGCCACTCCTAGTGCTGGAGGTTGGGCCCCTGCACCCCCATGTGCCAGTGAGTGGGAAATGTTCCAATTTGGAAAATACAATCTGGACATTATAGAGATGTTAAGTGGGCACCAGGCCCACCAGTTTAAAGGCCTTGGTTTAGATCGACAACTACAGCATCAACAGCAAGTTCAACTTCACCAGCATCAACTCCAGCAGCAGCAGCAGCAGCAGCAGGCTGAATCTTCTGGAGCTCTTCTGTCTGGACTTGGCTTGGGACCCCTGCAGGGGTCAAGAGGTAACGCCTTTTCTGATTCTGCCTCCATTTTTGCCAAGATGAGTGCCCCTCCTCCCCCACCTTTACAGCAACAGCCTTCCTCATCTCAGAGCTCTCGTTCAAAGTCAAGCAAGATGAGCAGCAGCAGCTCAAGCCATTCATCAGGCTACCCACAGTTCCTGCGCTCTTTCCACCCGTCTGAGGCAGCACTAGCACAGGAGCAGTTACACCCAGGTGTAGGCCGCTTTGAGCACTTTGCTGGGGGAAGTAGCAGTAGTGGGAGTGCTGGGGGGTTAGGAGGATTAGTAACATCAGCACCTCCGCCCCCTCCTCCTCTGCACCCTGGCCTCTCTGTTCCTCAAGTAACATCTGGTCCCTCCTCTTCCTCTCCTTCCCCTTCAACATCTGTGGCCACCTCTAATAACCCTTCAAGCAGCAGTGCAGTCAGCTCATTGGGACACCAGTTGGTTGGGGCCCAGTCTGATGCACGAAGCCTTCATCAACAATTTAGTTGCATGTTAGCTGCTAATCAGTATTTCCTGTCTGGGGTGCCCGCTAATACTAGTTTAGAGCAATTTCTTGTTCAACAGGGAACGCATAACCACTTAGGGATTGGTTTAAGTCAGGCAGCCGGGGAGCCTAGTACTAGCCTTGCTCCGCCTCCTGCTTTGCATTCTTCTCACTCACATGGCCACTCCACTCCCCAGTCACAGCAGGGTCCACAGCAGCCGCCCCAGCAGCAACAGCTTCCACCTCACACCCTTTCTCATCCTCACTCTCATTCCCATCACCACCCGCTCCACCCAGGCTCTCAGCCCTCATCACTGGGTGGCTTTGACTTCCAGGGCATCCCTGTACTCTCATCAAATCAGATAGCTTCTCTGATGCAGCAGGAAGCAGGTTTGCCACTCCCCTTGCCACTTCACTTATCTTTATCAAAGGATGATGGTAAAGGGGAAAGCAGTGGAGGTGGAAGTAGTAGTAGCGGTGGCAGTAGCAGTAGGAGGAAGAAAGCTATGGCTGGCTATTTGCCACAGAGAAAATCTGATAGCAATAGTAATAGCAGCGGCGGCCATGGCCATGGTAATCCCACCACTAGTAGTAATGGTGGAGGGCTTAGTCATGGTCAACCCCCAGCTTTAATTGGGAGTGGGGTTGGTATGTCAAATATGGGTGGATCCCTTCTTGCCTCATCATCTTCATCCTCATCAGTAGTTTCTTCCTCCTCCTCCTCTGCTCCCTCCTCCACTGCTGCCTCAGTACTAGTTACTAATGATTCTCACCTCTCTAAATCTGATAACCAGAGCTCAATGCAAGCCAACAACACAGAGTCTGATTCAGAGCCTGTTTATAGCTGTGGAGAGTGTGGCAAAAGCTTCCCCCACCTTTCAAGCCTTCGCAGGCATATGCGCATGCATGAGCCAACCACAGCAGGTACTAGCAATTCTTCCACTACTGGCCCAAACCCCATTCACATTAAAACACAGTCTGACCCAAGCCTTCCCCATTCGACCCAGGAAACTCCCCAACCCTCAACCAATTCTTGTCCTAGCCCAGACAAAATATTTCATTGCTCTGATTGTGGCAAAGGCTTTAAGAAAAAAGGGCACCTCCTGCAACATGGTGTTATACACTCCACAGCCCGCCCATATGGCTGCTCCACCTGCTCTCGGGCTTTTAATCGTAGAGAGTCACTGACACGCCATGAGAAGATACATGAGGAAAAGCCATTCCGATGTCCCGCCTGTGGTCGTGCCTTCCGTGAGAGCACCTCTCTACTCAACCATGCTGCCTCAGGCACCTGCGGCAAGCCAGGTAGGGGACCCAAACAAAGGGGCAGCAAGACAGGATCTGATGGTGAGGACAGAGTCGGGGGAGGGTGTGGAGGAGGTAACGGAGGAGGGGGAACTTATCAGAGCAATAGAGGGGTTATTTATGGGAAAACTGAGGAAGAAGATGGTGTAATCATTGTGGGGGAAGGAGAACCAAAATCAGGTTTAGGATGTGATGGTCTGTTTCAGTCTGGAAGGGGAGGGAATTCAAATGACAGGGACAGAACAGATGCTAAATACCCCACTGACTACTCTCGGAATCGTTACACAGGCTACCATGATGACCATCGTTCTCAAGGTAATCCATCTCCATGCTACTCTGGTGCCTCCCCCTGTGGAAGTGGGATGGCGGGCCCAGCTCTGAGAAAGGCACCCTTGGCTCCAACACTGCATCCACACTCACAGAGCCACAACCAGCATCACCATCCGCAGCAACAGCCCCACCTGCCCCTTTCTTCTCTACTGGATGACTCAGAGGATGATGTCACTAGCTCTGTCAATAATGCAATATCTGCTATAACCGCAGCTAGTAACAGTGGCAATAGAGGGGATGATAGGGGAGACATCATAGGAGGTCTACTAGGTGGTCTTGGTTTAGGTCCTCTGGGCTCACCTTCATCAACATCTAATATGGATAAGAATTTCAGAGGTGGTGGGAGCCAGGAGGCTATGAGCAGCAACCCACAGAATCCTAATGCTAAACCAAAACGGCCCCGCAAACCCAGAGCTAAGAAAGATCCTGCAGCTGGTGGACAGCCCCCCAAACGTAGGCAATATACCCCCAGAATGGGGCCCAGTGGCCTCCCACGCACTCACCTCTGCAGCGTCTGTGGTAAGGGATTTGCACGCCGTGAGACCCTACGCAGGCATGACCGCATCCATACTGGAGAGAAGCCCCATCACTGCACTGTTTGTGGAAAGTATTTTAGAGAGGCATTTCACCTCAGCAAGCATCAAACCGTTCACTCTGGGGCGAAGAATTACAAATGCAGCATCTGTGGGAAAGAGTTTGGTTACTCCCAGAGCCTCAGGAGGCACAGCAAACTCCACCAAAAAGGGGAGCTGGAAGAGGTGCCCACAACACCAGCAGTGGAAAACCTTAACAGCTTTAACTCAAACCCTCAATGTAGCGTGGCCCAGGACAGGAGCCAGAACCAAGCACCAAGCACCTCCTATTACTCCTACCCTCAAGACGTCAAGCCTCAAGACACCAATCCCCAGCAACAGCCTCCACCCCCACCCCACCCGCAGCCCCCACCTCCACCTCGACTCTACACCTGTGCTATATGTTGGAAGTCGTTCCGTCACCACTTTCATCTGACCGCCCATCACCAGACCGTTCACGAAGGTGGGGGTGAAAAGCTCTTCTGCTGTGAGGTGTGTGGGAAAGCATTTGCTTACGCTAACAGCCTCACTCGACATAGGCAATCGCAGCATGGGATGACCCGCACTGAACCGCCTAACCCGCAGGAGGGCGGCAGTGGGTCAGGAGACAACCGAAGTCAGAGTGATGTTAATCAGTCAACATCAGAGAGTGAGGCTGCCACCAATGCCCTGCTACAGATGGCTCCTTCCACAGAAGGCCACGGAGGGCAGAGTCTTAGTGTTGTCACTCATAGCCACCCACAGCCACCCCCGCAACCACCAGCTGGTTACTCTCCCCTCTTTTATGATGCTGCACCCCAATCTTCAGCCTCTAACGCTCCATCTTACTCGCAGCCTCTGCCTCCAAACTCTACGGTCATGGCCCCCCAGCACCCGCATTCCCCTGCCGGGGTTAAAGGAGAGCACATATACCCAGCTGGATCCCGTAGCCGTACACTCCACACCACAGCCCCGTTCCAGCCCCTCACGGAACTGCCCTCCACTGAACATCATCATCTGCATCAACATCATCATATCTCCCACCATCATCTTCATCATCAGTCAGGTACCCAGTCCCACCAACACCTTGACTGCAGCATCCAGTTATCACACGATGAAATGAGACGACAGAAGAAAAAAAAAAAAGTCCAACAGGAGGGAATATAAATGGGGATCCCAAGATTTAGTCAGATTCGATGCAAGCAAAAAGAAGAGAAAGATAAGTTGTACAATAAGAGGGCAGTTGAATAAAAAACAAGGCTCTCTTCGTTTGACAATTAGGCGAGGAGAAGGATCAGGTGGTGGTGGGTATAAGCTTGTCAACACTGGGGGAATGAAGGTGCAGATCCTCTCGTCTCTCAAAGTCCCTGTGAAACGCTTTGGCTGCCCTATATGCCCCAATTCTGTGTTTTCCCGTAAAGCGGGACTGCTAGTCCACAAGGCAGTTAAACACCCACAAAAAGCCTCGACCACTCAGGAGCGACTCAGGTGCAGTGTTTGTGGGAAGCAGTCTCACAGGCCTTTGGCAGCCTTCATCCATCGAGCCTCCCATCGTGCCAGAGGGACTTTCTCCTGCCGACGCTGCTCCACTCGCTTCTGGAATGCTACGCTGCTCTACAGACACAAGGTGTCCTGCCGCCGCAGGTCTAAAGGACTGCAGCGAGGAGATGCTAACAGGTTGAAGCTTTCAAAGAGACCAGGAGAAAGACAGGCCCAAGAGGGTCAGGAGGAGATACCATACCTACAAGGACAATACAGATACTGAGCATCCTGGTATCTGAAACAAGTGGCATACCAGGGGGGTATTTCAGTTCTAAAATGGGAAGGTGAGAAAAAAAGGGACTTGAAAAGGCAAATGCTGCCTTTTAGCAACATTTTACTCTCGTCTCTGTTGACATCTACTCTGCTGATAATTAGAATGAGTGAGTTAACAACTACTGTAGAGCATCCTATAAACTATCACCTGAAATTCTTCCAGATCACATTGGAAGGTGTTTTCAAAGACGTGACTGTTTTTCATAGGTTCATTAACCCCCTAAGTGCATTGACACTATGCTTGGCTGACACTGTGCAGTTACTAGACAAGTTTAGGTGTAATGACCTGCTAATGTATCTCTCTCCCCCATAACTAGACTCCCTGCTAAACCTCATGCTGTATGATAAACGTCTCTGCTGTGTACTTTGTCTTGTTGTTGTTCACTTAGAGGCTCTGAGGATTTTTTTTTTTTTTTAATGTAAAGTGCATATTATTAGGAGTAGGGACATGAGGACAAAGAACTTTTGTTGATAGTTCGTCAGTGCATGTTTGTTCTCTGGTCAAGTTTTTTTGCTGAGGTTGTGAAATAACTCCTACAGTATGTGATGGTTTATTCAGTATATCCCCAGAAGTTTGTAGTGGTAAACTTGATTTGAAAGTTGCTCTATATTCCCTAGTAATTGAATCACACATAGATAAATTGTCAAGGTTGCTGGTAATTAGCATTTCAAGGATCCCTCTCCTGCCAAAATGTACGAAACTTACAAAAAGCCTTGCTTAGTATGTTTACTTTCCTTCATTTATTTGAGATATTCCTACAGTAGCTTTTATACCAAGAGATTGAAAATAGGTTAAACAAGTGGACTGTAACACATGTTTATCTCATGTTATTTGTATGCTCTTTTTAGCAGTGATTATTTCTACAGTACTTCACGGTGTGTTTAAAGACAAGGACCTATCGTAATAGAAACAAATTTAATATTCCATGTATTTGTGTGTAACCCAATCAGTCTTCATGCCAATCTTATACTTAACCCCTTTTACTTTTTGCTGATTTGCAATCATATTCTTACTGTCAAGCCTTGTTTTTTTTTCTTCTAAAGAAAAATACGTTTTAAGTACATCATGTCACTTTATTCACATGAAATGTTCATACCCCTGTCAAGCCTTGCTTTTTTTCTTCTGAAGAAAAATTATAGTTTTAGTAGATTTATATCACATTATTTACTGAGAAGTCAGTAGTTGATTATATTTCAGCAATTAATAAACCTTAAGTGTAATCATTTGTTTTCCTTTTATTTCTCATTCAAAGTTACCCACTGCAATATCCAGAAGATGGTACAAACTGGTGGTCACGAGTACGTTGTAACCGTTACCAAAGTCAGTATTAAAGTTTTACAATTAAATTTAGCTTTATGTCCTATGTGAATTTCATATCACTCTGGATTAAATGGTTTTCAGGATGCATCAGAAACAGAATCCCCTTTTATTGGCCAAGTATGTGTACACATACAAGGAATTTGGTTTTTACATCACTCAATGTACACAGAAATAGACAACAGCTAGGAACAAGACAGCAAAGCTGGACAAATAAAAGGTAAAGACTAGACAGGAATACTATGTACACACAAGTAGCAAGGTGAAAACATAGGTGTATATTTAAATTATTATATAAATAAAGCACAGATGTTGAACAGTAACAAAAATAAAACCTTTATATGAAAGTCAAGTGTTCTGTAAGTTGTAAACTATACATATAGTGCAAAAAAAATAAATACTGAATGGATATACATGGACTGGATGATTATGTACAGTATGTGCATGCATACATGTCTTTATACTGTATATACAGCGTGTAGGATTTGTACATAATATAAAATTGGTTTATTAAAAACTAAAATTATATTCTATAATGGGATCAGTGGATGTGTTGGTATTACAGGGTTATTGATGGATTTAACTGTTCATCAGAATAACGGCCTTTAGGAACAAACTGTTCTGTGCAGTGTAGAACTGAGCTCCTGAGGCGGGTTAAACTTCTTGAACTGGCACAGGAAGTGCATCCTCTACTGGGCCCTGTTCTCATGGTGTGTATGTTGGATGTCCACTTTAGGTCCTGGGAGATGGTGGATTACACAGCAGACAGTACTGTCCACTGTGATATACCAATACATTTCATTAAAGTTCTTAGGCTTGCCATTGTGATTGGCCAGATTACTTCAGCGTAATTAAAATGTACAGTATATTATCACTTTACTTGAAATAAATGGCTGTGTAAAACTTCTCACTCTTAGCTCCACAAGATGGCAGTAAGCAACTCATTTATACTGTACTGTACTCTTGGCCTGGTGTGGATGAGTGTGGCAGTCACATGGATTTTTGCACTGATAGGGGGTGGACTGGAGAGGCTGAGTGTTGTATGGCTGTGTGAATTATGTGCCTGCCTGCTGTTTACTACAAGATTAATGTCACAAATTATCACTTATACTCTGTAATCTCACTGATTAATTAATGTGGTTTAAGGGTCAAATTAAATGCATGTAATTTTGCATTTGTGTGAACTATAGAAAATTATCTATAGTAAAAATCATTTGTTACTGTAGCCCTGTGTGTGATTCCAAATCAATGATTTCACCGCAGAAAAATCCAAGTCTTCGATAATTCAATGAGTGACACCAACCACAGTGTTGTGATTTACTAGCAGTTAGACCTTGAAGTGATAGTTGAGTTAATAGTAGGATGTTGTTGAAATTACTTTAAAGTCACAAGGGTATGTGTTTGCATTCAGATCGATGATAAAATCTATTTGTCTTGCTTTCATACATAAAATATGATGATTCATACCCACTGTTATTTTCCCAGGTGGTTACGATCTGAGGGGCCCACAGCTGGACCAAACTTCCAGTTGGATAGTTTTATTTAAAAGAAAAACAGAGGGGGTCTTAGGACTGTGTTAACTGAAGGGGCCCAGAAACCCCTACACACAGTTGTCGGCACTGTTGCATTTAGTATTCACATTTAGTGCACAATATTCATATGGACTCTGTGGGTTGGGAGCTGAAGGTTCTGTCAGCTATTTGCTTGTCAACCTCTACATGTCCAACTCTGGAAAACAAAACAAAGAGGTGAACTCCTGTGGCGCGCTATGGTTTGCATGTGCTCTCCCTGCAACTGTACAGTAGACTAGACTGCCCTCGCGCTTTTTGTGTTTCGAACTGGTCTCACGCGGCAGTGGCATACTCTGGGGGAAATCCGAGCGGGCGGGTTTATTCGACCTATTTCTGTCCAATAGGCGCTCGTCGTGGGCGGAGCGACGAATCTCCAAAGCCAATTGGAGTGAGAGCAGCGAGCGGCCAGGCATCGTCTCCGCGTGCCTCATACACGTGAGCCGCAACAGCTATTGTACGCCGGGAGGCAACGTGCTGAAGCGTTCCTCTCGCCTGAAAAAACGGCACAGTCACGTTTTCTTTGGATTACAAGGGAACTGGAAAAGCCATGCTGCACTTAGCCTACCTGATTTTTACAGAAAGCCCAAACTATGGTTTAATAGAGATGTGCAAAGGTTTGAGCCGCTAATCCTGACCATACATAAATTAGTTATTTCTGATGTCAAGGTCTACTAGTGTAAAGACAGTCACACACCAGGGGACTCGTCATACTAAGTCTAACACTCATGTATATCGTGATTGCTGCAGCATGAACAACCCAGTAGAAGTCACAGTGTTTGTACCCGCCAGACAAAACAAACAGCCTGCTGTCCTCTAGGTGTGGCACGAGGGTAGGTGTGTCTCTT